>NC_071295.1:5176515-5479545 GCF_027563975.2 Plodia interpunctella
CAAAAAGACAGCCTTTGTTTCTTTTGAAGTCTATACAATTATTCGAACCATTTGAGAAATATGCTAACAAAGAAAATTCATTAATTAATTAAAAGTTATCGGCAAGCGTTGAAGTTGAGCTTCTACTTATACGGCATACAGAGGTCGCGAAATTGGTTCTTATACCCACTTTAAATAATTTTTTACATCTAAATGGAGTTGTTATGATGTCACACATGCTTTTAAACTTATTTTTGAAAATAATAATGAGATGAAAAAATTAAATAGATCCATTTAAATAAATGCTTGAGTATTTTCAAAAACATAATTTCTTACACAAGTAAGGCAAAATATCAATATAATGTTAATCTTAACTAATCAACATACCCTACTGTTACAAAACAGTAGGGTATGTTGATTAGTTAAGAATATATACTACTATATAATAATACTACTCTCTGATGAAAATACTGTACGTCGGCGTAAGACGTAAAGAGCTGAATTAATTCAGCCGATCTGACATGGTCTCGATAGCGCTAGTTCAAGAGCACTATCCCGGATAGACAACACAACACAACACAACACTTTTGCGAAAGCTTAGTCAGTACGCTTTTGATTCTAAATCAATTGAGCTAATAGCTTCGTACTTAAAAGATAGGTTACAAACTGTTGATATTAATAACGTTAAATCAAATGGTTGCGTGTTAAATCAAATTTCTCTTCTTAGTTTACGTCAATGATCTACCATACATGGTAGAAAAGCGGGCTGACATCGTGCTGTTTGCTGATGATACATCATTAATCTTTAAACTAGACCGCCATAGCGAAGATGTTGATGATGTAAATCGTATTTTGTCTACCATTTCGAATTGGTTTTCTGCTATTAACTTATTGCTGAATGCAAATAAAACCCAATGCATTAAATTGACACTTCCCAATGTTAGGCAGGCTCACGTCGACGTGACTCTGAATGGAGAAAGCTTAGGTTTTGTACTAAACACCAAATTCTTAGGAATTACCCTTGATTCCAAATTGCAATGGGACGCTCATATTAATGGCCTATCTAAAAAGCTTAGTTCCGCGGCATTCGCAGTTTGGAGAATCAGACAACTGACGGACGTGGCGACTGATAGATTAGTTTACTTTAGTTATTTTCATAGCTTAATGTCCTATGGGATACTACTTTGGGGGAGTGCTAGCACCATTAACACTATTTTCATTTTACAAAAAAGAGCAATACTGCTATATATGGTTTGAAGAGAAGGGATTCCCTTAGAGATTTTTTTAAAGATATTAATATTTTAACTTTACCCTCTCAATACATATTTGACAACATTATGCATGTCCGGAAAAATTTAAACTTATTTAAAAAAGTTGGTGATTACACTGATAGAGCCTTACGTAATAAAGATAAATTGTCTGTCCCCGGGCATCGGTTGGCCAAAGTTAGAACGTCTTTTGTTGGGAACTGTATACGTTTTTATAACAAATTGCCTAAATGGATTCTTGATTTGCCGGACAAAAAATTTAGAAATTATATAAAAGAACTACGTTAATATATATATATGTATATTGTGTGACAATTTTCAATAATTTTATTGGAAATTCACCTTTTATTTTATTTATTCATTCAAATTTTGACATTTTTAATAATGATGTAAATTCGTCCTCCTAATTTTTGTTTTTGACGTCCTTGGAGAAAAGGCTGCGGTGAAGTTTGTTGCGCCGCTTCTTCTTCACCTGCGCTTTGGAAGCCGGCAGTAGACTTAGTTTAAGTAATTTTTGACGTCAATAAGTGATGTATATCATCCTAAATTGAATTAAGAATTTTGAATTTGAATTTGACTGTCTCAAATTCAAATTCAAATTCAAGGTGCGGGTTCAATTCCCGCTCGATTCCAGAATTTTTTCATTTCAATTATTTCCAAAAATTTTTAACATCGTTTTAATATTTCAATTTAAATTGAGTGTTGCCTGTGAGCCTACTGGAAAAAGAACTTTGGCCGGTGCTCATCGTCAAGGATGATATACATTCCAATGGTCTGACAATTAGGGATGCTGACGACTGAGAAGTGGAGACCAAAATGTAGGAAACCGGACCCTGGGCTCCGACGCACAACTGCTGATGAAGAAACCGGGAAGATGCTCAGATAAGAGAGAGTTTTAGTGGTTTATAAGTAACAACAGCATTCCCAAGGAGGGCTAACGTCAGGCAAGAGGCCGGTTGAAAAATCACAGCAATATCTTCACAATTTTATCATTTATTCGAGCTTCGCCCAGAAAGAGATATCGGTGTTGCTAATGCTTAAAATATAAGAGTAAGTAAATAAATGAAACTTAATATTTAAATAAAGTTTGCTTTATCATACTCAGAAAAACAAAATCTGCGTATGACGCTTGCCTTAGTAATAACAAAACTAAAATAGGAGTGAAATTAATAATTTTATGTGGAGTTTATAAGAAAATTTACAAACATTATAACTAGAGCTAACTAATAAATATAACAGTTTTCTTGTGACCTTGTGAGTGATTGCTCGATTCTTCCTTGCACCATTTTCCTCGATTCAGCTCGTGTCTTCCTTGCACCGAGCGACTCGGACGCGACAGGAAAATTAATAAAATTAATTATCTACAGCAGTCATTCTATTACGCTCTCTCTTATAAGCAAGAGTCAGGAAAACGTTCACTTGTGTTGGGAGCTTCTGTACCTATATTGTTGAAGAATTGCTAATGCTGAATTTTTAGATTTCTATATATTTGTTATTGTTACAAGGTATTTAATTAATTTTTATGCAACTGGGTGTCGCACCTGTGGGAATTTGCTTTGAAAATGACTCCATGCCAAAAACTAAGTAAAACACATATTTATAAAGTGTCTGCCGTATACACTTTATAAATATGTATTTTTTTTTAAATTTTCGCATGGAGTTATTTATACGAAATAATTCTACCTTTAATATTTATATTTCAGCATAATTTGAAACAAAATACTGTCATATTTCTTCTGTCTTTTAAACAGATAGCTGTGTTTTTGGCAAAGGATTTACTTGTTATTTGAGTATTAAAATGATATTTTGTCCTCATTACATGCACATGATCTTATAAAAAAGAAAAAATTCATATTGATTATTATTCTTCAATGGGAAAGTAAGGTTGGATGGGATATTACGTACGATATATATAAATATCGTATATGCCAACAGCACAGCTATCTGTTTAAAAGACAAAAGAAATATAACAGTATTTTGTTTCAAATTATGCTGAAATATAAATATTAAAGGGAGAATTATTTCGTATACTGCCGCATACACTTTACAAATTAGATGCGGTCACACAATGTCAGTTACAGGGGCGCGGGCTCTCTGTCATCCTACAACG
The DNA here is from genome assembly GCF_027563975.2 of Plodia interpunctella. Lineage (NCBI taxonomy): Eukaryota > Metazoa > Arthropoda > Insecta > Lepidoptera > Pyralidae > Plodia > Plodia interpunctella. The sequence goes on from NC_071295.1 coordinate 5,179,873, forward strand.
CTACGGTTTCGGGTGACGATGTTAAAATATTTATAATACTTTGAGAAATTTCATTCAACAATGCGAATATGTAAAACAATTCATTTACATACCGCAGTCTTATACACAATATATATTTTTTAACGTAACGTACGTCTTAACGTAAGCTGGCATAGGTCATAAATGAATTTAAGTATTCTATAAAATAAAATTTTCGATCTTTGTGTTAGTTTTCCTCGAAATCTTTAAATTTGCCGCAAAACATTATTACATGAATTACTAAATCATTACTTGAATAAAAATTTGATAGGGCTCTATCATTTTTCAAACTTTCATCTTTCAAAACTATTTCTATTATTATTTGCTATTCACAAAATAACACTTACGACAAATTAAAATTGCCAGCTTGCTTTAAATTTTAAATTCCATTTAGTACAAAAGTTAATTTTTAATTCCAATAGTCTCACCGCAATTTCTAAATCCGGCTCTGTGCGCCAGGAGTGCCGCTGAAATTAATGTCCTGCCAACGAGAAAAACGAGTGAAACGGCACCCGGCTCCTAGACTACTCGTACCTGAGTCTCACACCCCGGCCAATTTAAGTTTCCTTTGTAGTGCGCAATGATTGTCGCTCTTAAGTGTCAAGGGTAACTACGTATGCAGATACTTTTATAGGAATTTGTATTAATAATAATAGGACCGTCATATTTTGTTCGATGCTATTTTATGTTATTTTTCATTCGTTCCAAGCATGAAATAAATACGCTATTAAGTTTTCATATAAGATAAAAGATACATTGAAAAAAAATCCGTAAGTATAACATATTTTTGTATTAGAGCTGGTATTAATTATTATTACGTATAATGAATAAATAAAAATATTTTTTTTATATTACTGAACCTACATTACAGTAAAACTACTAAACTTTACATAAAAATTCGTTAACGGATAAGATAAAAAAAAAAATGCTGTTTTGAAACTCACTTTTATTAAAACATTGAAAAAATCTTCTCCTATATATTTTATTTATCTATTATACTATATATTTTATTTTTATTTATAGGTTTTTATCAATACAAAATACCATACTTTAAAAACAAAATGGTAATCCAATACGTACACCTCACATTTTTCTGAAATGCAGCGCTCAGTTCGCATCGGTAAAAAAATAAAATAAGCTGACAGTGTCACAGCTAACGTAAGTTTATAGCCGGCTTTAGCTAGCGGATGATCAAGCTGATCTATTCATCCAGGAGCAAAAATTCCGCTTGCGTTAACAACATTAAACAGGTATTCCATGCCATCCATTTCTAAGTTTTACAAAACAAAGTCTGTTTACTAGTATGATATAACTTTTTGGGATTTCAAATAAGAACTGAATACCTACTATGCAATTTTATATTGGGCAAACGAGCATACAGGTCGCCTGATGGTAACAAACAACACACCCCGCGGACAATTCGGTATATAAATTTTGAATTATGTAAACAAATAAGGTTATAAAATATATACTTACAATTATTCGTCAAAAAGAACCCTGTTGATACTCCCAACAAGACTAGAAAAAACAGCAGCAGCAGAACTATGAGTGCAGGTCTGCAGTAGTGGATCCAACAATAGTCCTCTGAATTGGCCGCGGGAGCACTAGACGACAGTCCACAACACTTACTACAGCCCGACTCGGCGGGGGCTGTAGTCCTGACTACGGCACTGTTCCCTTGCTGGTTCACTATCACCCCTTGCACTGGAGCATCGCTCCCTTGTCCATACATCGCATTTTTTTCTGAAAGTCGAGCAAATCCCGAACTATCATCATCCTGGGGGTTTCCGTACACCCCATACGAGGCTACCATATCGACTCCGGACAGAGACCTCGTTGTCTCATTTCCTGCAATATCTTGAACCACATTATTGTCGGTACTAGGCCAGCATTCACAGGAACATCGATCCTCTTTTCTTCTCTGCCTCGGCACTGTCGCGTCAGCCCTTCGTATAGGCACATCAGCTTTTTTCTCTTCTTCTTTTTTAATTTTGGCATCTTGAGGTATTGCGTCGTGGCTGACGTCGTAACTAGATTGAATATTTTTGTGGTTTTCTATGTACCAGTGCCGTTCTTCGGCTCGGAGAGTGGTGTCGTTATTGCCTTCGTACACATCGGCGTAATTAGCTAGCGGGTGGGAAGAGGGGCTGTAAACGGGGCCAGCGGCAGTGAGCGGGCCGTAGCCGCGCTCGTACTGTGGCGGCCGGTTACTGGCCGCGTAATACGTGGTGGAAGCAGGCGCGGCATAATCGTAGCCCGGCCTGTTCATCTTCAAGGTTTGATCGCCTCATTTGAGCTTATATTTCATCACTGATGGCATCATTGATGGAGCTGTGGATGAAATTTCGTCATAATCCAATCAAGTTTTAACAAACCTACCGATATTATAATTTATCCAATATCGTACAATGCTGCTTCCTAAAGTAACATACTAATATGATGAATGATGAATATGAACTAGGCATATATTTTGCAATATATTTTCATTATTTCATACGAAGCGGAAGGCTGAAGACTCCAGTTGTTAGACAAACTTTGCTGATTCTGTTACGCGTTACACTCGGAGGCAGAAAGTTATAGAGCAAAATACACATCTGTTTATCTCAATTACCTCTCTTGTTCAACGGTGGTATTTATCTTTTGTATTACGACGTGCGCCGCCCTTCGCGTGCCCAAGGAAGGTAGACAAAGAAGTAACGACGTGAGTAAATAAACTCCCTTAACTTAAATTAACGATATTTATACCTCAGATTTTGACACACGAGCTTTATGTTATTTAATTACAAACAATATAAGAAAGAAAATTCTTGATTTAATTATTTCTTGTACATCACAGTGATAATCAGATTGGCTCTACAAAAGTTTGTCGCATTAATAATGGATCGTTGACCTTCCGACGGAGTCGATAACAAACTTTTCTGTGAATCCCTGCGATCGCTAGGATAATCCATCCCAATTAATTAAATTAAAAACAGGCAAAAGTCATTACATTAAAGTTGGGGGACGGAAGTTGCGACTCGTGATGACAATCCTGGGGGAAAAATTGGCACCCTTTTCTCTATTAAAAATATAATCAATTAATATTATCTTTACGATTTAATATTTTTATTTCACGATTTAATTTTTTTAAACAACGTAAAATAAAACGTATATAAGTGATTATTGATTTAAAATAAAATTAAATATTGTTATAATGACCCTAATCGAATCAAGGTCATATTATTACATTTACTTCCAAATTCTTCCCGCAATTGACTATTTTCAATGTTCTTAAAAATAACGTAGGCTATTAGCGAAATGGTTTATTTCCAGGTTGATTAATAAGTTATTATTTAGAATTAACTGAATCTAGTAACATGTATACAGATATGTCGATATCTGGTTTTAGAATATCCATGGAATCTGAGCTGCGGTGCGTATTAAGAGGCTTAGCATTCAGTAGCTTACGATTCGGGTACATTTATGAGGTTTCCTCTATGATCATAGTTATTCTAGATATATATTTAGTGGATACCGCATATAGACTTAATTATGTTTATATTGTTTTTATTTATATTGAAGGCACGATAAGTTCAAGCCCTTGGATACAAATCCATCAATCATATCAATTGGTCTAGGCTGTCTGGTGAGTCATGGCACATTTTCCTTAGCAAAGTCAATGTTGTCATTTTCAATATAAATAGAAGAAGAATATCTTATGAAGCGTCTTCTGATCTTGTGAAATAAACTGTTGGAGCAGGTATGCCGCGAATGTAGTTATAGAAATCCCGCAATTTTATTGGTTATGAGAACTATTTACCCTAATTGGAAAATTGTACCAAATCAGATTGGAATGAAATCAAACGATTTACCAGGAAAAATGCTATCTTTAGGTGTAAACGTCATACTTTTTTATTAACATTTTGTGAAATGCTATATTAAAAATAATTAATGGATACTAAAAAAATTGTTGTTGTAGACTCGCCATCAACATGCAAAGAAGAAAAGTAATAATATCAAATTCAGGAAATTAATGTATCGTACATCTACTACAATAAATAAGTGAATACACCAAATTTTACTTAGATTATTAATTAATTTGTTATATTCTTATAAAAATATACAAAATTGTAACTCAACGGGGAAAACGATGATGAACCCTGGTTGATAAATAAAGGACATAAATTTTATTAAGTCCAAATGGATCATTGAATCTACCATTTCAGTAATTAAAAACACGCCGACTGCCTCCTATAGCTTCAAAGTACTCGTCTAAATTATTTTGCTGTAATCAGGAAAGTTTCCATTTAATTAATTAAATTTCTACCTACGAAGAATCATTTGCAAAGAAAAGTTATTAATATCAATTAACTTGTTAATTCAAACGAACGCAATCAAATAAATTTCATCTTTATGTACTTACTTAAATCTCAAGTACTGTAAATATTTAATCACTAAATTAAATATCCGCTTAAAACTGAAGTTAATTTATTTTTATTACTCATAAATATTATGTACGTACATTTTATGTTTAATATTTAACTCCAATATAATAAGCAAGTAATTCTTAGAAAATACTTCTTCATAGTCTGTAGTATTAGTAAAGTATCAGAAAGGACATATAAATATAATTACTCGAACTAATATGTAATCTATTTTCTATCCGCCTATAGCCTGAAGGCCACATCTACATTGCAATTGTGCATTTGGTTGGTTCCCTACTTCAAATCAGCTTCATATCAAATTATCAAAACATCAAAGTCGTAAAATGTCAAGACCTGAAAATATAAAAACTAATAAAAAAATAAGGCAAGGAGTTAAAGTTTTGATAAAAGAAATTATTAATAATAGGGAACATAAAAAAACCAGTGCGAGCAGAAAATAACATGTTATGTAAATTTTTTTAATATGTTATGTTACAAAAACCTACCAATTTTTTTTCAGTTTGCTCAGTATTTTTTGACGATTTCCCTTTTTTGATAATGTGGAAATATAGGGATAAACATCAGACTAAACTCTTAACTATAGATACCTGGAAAACAACAAACGCTACTTTCGGTGGAAATGGGCCCATTATGCTACCGACACCAGTCTAATTGAATATGAAAGTTTGTTATGAAACCAAACTTCCCATTAAAGCATGCAGTGTATTATTTCTACTAATAAATGTTACCTTATATAATTGTATTCTCACTATCCCGCCCGGGGCGTGTTTGAGGGTAGTCTAGTTAATAATTTAGGAGTGGATGTCAAAAACAGTTGTTACTGTTATTATGATAAATCGTAACCGACTTTTGGAATGTCTGTGTTAAGTTTCTAAAACAACTTTGTGTCTTGAGTCGTTTTTAATGAATTATTAATTCCCATCACAGATATGTTGTGAAATTGACACACAGTACATATCGAGCAAACACAAAAATATACAGAATACACATAAAAATGTATTGATATAAAAAAATATATATCTATTATCTATATGTCATAGATAATTAAATATTTTAGTATAATTTTTTTTTTGTATGGCAGTAATTTAAATTTTACATTTCGCCAGACAGTCAACACTTTCGCTCATGAAGTCTTTAAAATCTAAAGAAGACCCTAGATACTTAGCGAGAGTACATTCGAAGATAATCGAAGATAACGGTTGAACATATATAGTTTGCTCCTGATCACCAAAGTTACATGTCTCTTTGTAACTTCTGTCGCCCACTGCTGGGCAAAGGCGCATCTCATTTAGATAAAGAGCAATGAAAGGCGAATGAAAATTAATGATATATACACGTGAAAATGTATCCTTGTTCTATATATCTTTGTATTCCAAAATTACTTAAACTAAATTAAAAAATCATCCTACGTTAGAATGTGCAGGAAATTGACAATACAGAATAAATACGGACTTTAACACTAAAATATGTGAATTCTTTTGATATTGTCAATCTTTTCATTCTTCCAAATAAAGATAACTATTCCGCCATTAGTATCGACCTTGTTTAATATTCCCAATTCATACATCGATTTAGATAAATAAAATATCGAGCGCATCATTTGTAACTCGTTACTTATTCCAATAACAAGGTCAATGTGCCGTTTGAATTTAAACCTCTCGAATGGATTTTTGTGAAAAACGTTTTTTCAAGGTTTTATAAATATTAATGCCTCGGGGTTTTTCTAGAGGGAATGTCGGAGTGGAAATACTCTGTTTTCTAATTAAAATACAAAATGTTTTACTTACGTTATAATTCATAGCTTTACATAAAAGATTCATTCATGAAACATTTATATAATATAAACATTTATATAATAATATATACATTTATATAATATAAACTTTATTATATATATACGAGAAGACGGCAAACCTTTGCCTACTGTTTCTAGCTATTCAAGCAGACAGTTCCCAAAGTAATGAAAATAGGAAATAAGAAGAACAATAAAGCCTAATCCGCCAAATTCCGCCCAAGAATCTGTTCCCGATAAATATTGAGCTACTTAGCTATGCACCTCCTAATAATATGTACATACGGCTGCTCTGCCACGAGTATACCAAGAACAAGCTACACGGATATAATATGACAAAGTATTTTGCCAAGACTTGAAGATAAATAAATTCCGATGGCTATGTTAGGTAACAATATTATTTTTAACCTGTTTTTTCGTCTCATCTGCAGGACAATATACGTTTGTTTATTTATATCCTTAACCTACGGTTCTGAGACATTGCGTGTGACCCTCTGGTGAGTTAGGGCAACACTAGTTTACGGTCACGACATAATCTGAAATAAAACGACGATAGTGTTCCATGAAAATAAATATAGCCGGACAAAATGTTCAAGTGAAAAAAAGTATCTAAATGTAAGTGAAAACGGCATTGACCACAATGATTTAAGAATGAATGACATTGCCAAAAAACATACATAATTTTTAAAAAAACGGTCAAGTGTGAGTTGGACTAGCTTTTTTCAATGCAGATAGGTATAGATACATTATATAATTTTCCGATCTTGTGCACGTGATGCTTCTTGCTAAATATTATTCACTTGATGTTAACCAAAAGCATGTACCCTATATATAATATATGTTCTGATTTATTTGTGAAGTCGCGAAATATGCGACATAAAGGGTCGGTCTTTTCAATTTTGGAAGTGACAATTTCTTTAGCGGCGTTGTGCACTTTTCGTGATGGGTAAAAATGTTAAACCCGCGTCAGGACACGTGACCCTGATCGAAAATTCGTAAGATGTCAAAAATGCACAACGTTAATAGTAAGTTTTCACTTCTGCGGGTTTGCACTCCGGGATTGCCGAAGTGCAACCCCGTTTTTTTGACAACGATTGATTCTATTAGAGTTCCAGTTTTAAATTTTTTTAGCTAAAGAACCAAAATAACTTTCCTAAGTAACCATGTATTAAGACAACAGGTTTTTATTAGAAAAATATGTTCAGTGTCTTGGTCTGAAGCGCTCCTGTAATTTTATTTGTACCAATCAATAGAGCCTTAGGCCTCCTTCGCTCTCACGTGGAATATTTATTCATAGTTTCCCTTTATTATGACCACAAACTATTTAATTCTTATGTTTATGCAGTAGTTAACTCGCAGCTGAATTAATAATTATCATGTATTTATGTATGTAAGTATACATAGATACATTACACTTATACACTTTTTAGATGTGAATCTGTCGGAATGAATGAGTTTGAATAATATTTATGGTTAACATTGACATGAGACACTATTCATTGAAATATAATTATTCTAATATTATAGTTATATTCTTGGTAAAAAAAAACATATACATGTTTTTTTTTCCAGCTTTTTTAGGAAGGCAGCATTATAAAATCTGGATATACTTATTTAAATAATCGGCACCGGTTGCCGTTTATTCTAATCATTGAAATTATGACAGACCACGTCGGCCGACGAACCCAGCACCCATACAATGAACGGAACAGACACATTCACATATGTGCAGCACATACACGCGTAGCACTGAGCACATTCGTAGGCCTCGCCACGCTTCGGGAAGTGCCCATCGTAGCAGTCACTCCGAAAATTTAAATTGTTCGTAAACACGGCTACGGTTACGGACGCCTCGGCCGACGTAGCCTCGCGTGAACGGCGTAACGCCAACTGCCAACTACCCGATCCGACCCCATTCCCCCCTCCCGCCCCTCGCAACCCCTGTCACCGCCACACTTTGCCCAAATCCAGACGAGTTTTCATTAATGTTGTTATCGGTGTAAAAGTTCGGCTAAGTTAAACTAAGAACCTACAGCTTTAATTAACTGTCCGTAAAATAACACTAAACAAACGGGAAGATCCGACAGCTCCCAGACTATGAGATTGCGCACAACTTCTTGAATGTAATAGGGGTTGATTGAGTTGGCCCTTTCGAAACGTGGCGCTGCATTCATTTTTTATCTGTTGTTTCAGCTGATAACAATCTTGTTGAAAAATTCGTTTTTGAAAGAAATGCTTCACAAGTTGAGACAAATGTAAAATGATACATTACAGAGGATATATAAAGTTATTTAGTAAAATAAAAATAAAAAGATTAACAACTGTGTAAGTTTGACCCGCGTGGGAATTTCCAGTTTTTGGATAAAATATTTTTCTATTCCTTACTTGCCCTTTGCCTTGAAGTTGACCTTCCTCATGAACTTCTGTGAAAATAAACCGATAGCAGTAGCAATCTTTCTTTCTTATCGAGTGTTATACAAGTCGCCCAAAGTTATCTAACGTTAATATCAGGACTATTATATATAACTGTATATAGTATTATGTATCAAGTATAGCGTAGCTATAACAACACATTGTTTGGATCAGTGGAATAAAAGGCATCTGACATTATTAATATCAGGACTCCTATATATTACTGTATATAGTGATATATATCAAGTATAGCGTAGCTATATATGTACAAGGCATTGTTTAAAGCAGTGGAATACCAGCCTGAATGTGGAATATCCTTCGTGTATTATCCAGCGCGTACCTTCACTTGTGACAATATCATATATTTTTCCATTAATTTTATTTACGTTTTTATCTATAATACAATCACATAACACTTTATTTATTTGTAAAAAAATGATTGTAGATTATTGATTTAAAAATGATAACGCCCATTTCCATTCCGCTTAAGTCAGCCCTTTATGTTTTACGTGAAATAATAAAATTTTACAATAAATAACTACCACATAAACATGTACAATTGAGTCTTTAATTTCTTGTCCAGAATATTAAAATTATTTAATTATGCATAATGCAGTACATAATGAGTGATGAAAACATTATGAAAAACGGGTTTCCATAGAGTTTTGGGCTTGGTCAGTTATCTCTTACCACGTTGTTTAAATAACTAGAATCACCAACTACTGTAAAGTTTCAGAAATCAATAACAAGATTTATTAGAGCGTATCGCCTTGGTTCCATCTCTGTAAGCCTTGTTAAGCTTCTTGCAACTTGCCGTCATAACTTTGCATGTATATCATATTAACGATACTTAGAATTATTACAACTTAAGAATTTACCGATACCTTTGATACAGCCACGATTCGTATAATGTAAAAATTTTTATAGAAGCTCTCAAAGTAGATGTTGAATAAATAAAAATGTTTTCAGTGAGAATTTCTTTAGTGAACCGGCTCAATCGTCTCCATCGATTGAATGCGGGCACAAATTGTAAGAATTATTGATACCGAGCGGGTGGCGGGAGCGGCTCATACAAAAAGTTTATAAAAGGAAGTGAAGCGAACAAACCGGCGACGAACAAACTTTTATTCCGGGAGTCCGAACACAAATTTCTGCAACCACAGATGTGATCCTTCATGCAATCATGCAGTTCGTTCACATGATGTTCGCTAAAAATTGTCAAGTCAATAGAAAGTAGTTTATAATGTGGAATTATTTTGCCATATACTAATTTATATCAAGTGTTTTTGAGTAGTTTTTTTATATAGTATACTAGCTTAGCTTGCAGATATTTACGCGCGTAAAAAATCCTTTTTTTCTTTTCTTTGTAATGTACTTAGTACAGAGCAGTTTTACGTAATAATATTAATAATATAATAGGTACATAGTTTCTGAGATGAATTCGTTAGCTATACCTTTCTATGCACTTACAGTTTGTTCCGGACGAGCGCGAACGTTACTTATCTGCCGCAGTCGAGCTGACAGGCACAGATGAAAAATTGAAATTGTGTGAGATAAAACTACCTAACTGCTGCTGCACTGCCGGCCGAACAATGTGACAACAACTTGTTTATTTTTAAATCACATCAAAAATTTTACATTTTTAATGCAACCAGCTATAGATAGTCAGAGCGTGAAAATTTATTATTTTTGTTTATATAAAAGAAATAACATTTTTCTTTCATAAATAAAAACCAAGCAGCATTACATCTTTCATATCCCACTCATGGATGCGTAGCCAAAAACGCTCACAAAATCCCCAATATGTAAATATGAACGTTTCTGCTTCCTATATCAATTCAACACGGCCGATGTAAGCTGAATGGCGACAGCGCCTCTCTAACATGCAATAATAACGAACCGTCCAAACGTCAGCCGAGACCCTTCTATTTATGGGGTAACTCGAGGGTGCCACGTGAAAACTCCGACGTAAATCAAAGTCATAAATTCTCCTATCGTGAATGAACATTTCTCTTCGCAGACGTCTACACTGGGTGAATGGATAACGCCGACCCGCCTTCGCAGGATCACCTCTACTGAGTCATTTGCTTTTGTTCGTGGGGCAATTAATAACGGCCAGAAGGACGGTTTCAAACCGCAGGCGCCATTCGCATATCAGTAATGATCTAACGGCAGTCTCCTGCTCAGCTATCGATCATATTCACTTAATGAACGGCACATGTGGAACGGCACGGACTCCGTTTGCGGTTTCTTGTGAGTTATTGTTTGTCGACTCTATTAATCGTATATCTGTGGTACATGTGAATAGAATTTTGATTGCAATGGTATTGATATATGAATAATATCTTGTAAGTATTTAACATTACTACTTAAAGTTTTCCACTAAGAAATACCGTTATTATAGCTTTCTAACTGTAGCTATTCAATTACTACTTTCTATATGTCTATCCCACGTTATCTAGAACTACTAAACGTCAAGTCATTTTCTTATAAGATTGTAGGTACTAAACTGTTTTACGTATAGGTGTAAATTATAGTACAGGTACTAGAAATGAAAACAAACTACATATAAATTATTTGAAGTCTCCTGGTCGGTAACTAGTTATCATTACAGCATTGTGTTAATGTGTCCCAACGACAGGATTAATAAATAGTCGTGTGGACATTGCATGAAGAATTGCCACTACTAATTATTTTATAGCGTGATAGTTTTCTGCTCGTATACATTTCAGACTGAAGTATTATTAAATTTCGGTCTAACAGGCTGAACGACTTGCAAGTAAAAGCAATATCAATTTCATACATTGTCATTAAATGGATCGACGCATCCAGTGAATCATATCATAACTGTTCAACATATGTCATCTTGTTAAAACACATTTTTATCGGCGAACATTCAAGGAGTCGCAAAATGATACTGTCCAACATTATGACACAACGAGTGAAAGTATCGAATAAACTCTTGTAATCTGGGACGTTACACAAAATTTTCAGCAAGGATTTCTTTCCATTTTCCCCGTCACATTAGGCGGCGGAGCCCAAACATCGGATAACTTGTATATTGTTGTTTACGGCAAACTTGGAACTTAGAAGGAGCAATTCACGTCATAAATTCTCTTGTAATAACAGCTCACAGTTTCCCCCAGACACTTGTAAGTGCACCGCAATAACGTGAAGCCGACCGCCTGTAAACATTTACCTGAATGAAACAAACAATGAGACTTTCATCAAAATGTCATATGTTAATTAATTGAATGAATTGCGGTGAATGACAAACTTTCAGGGCATAATAAAGGCTTTGCTGCTAAAGGCACATCAATACATGTTTTGAACTAAACTCGAAGATCGTATTCTATATAGACAACCTGTATTTAAGTATCTAGAGCAGCAGACTTTGTGATCGTAATATGTATGTAAAATAAAACCAGTATTTTTTTTGTTTTTTGATATTCAGGAACTAATAGTTTTATTTTTATTTAGTGATTCAATCTAGCTTAAATAATAAATTTATTTCATTCGCTTGACCCGGTGCAACTGACGCAACTAGATTTTCAACGTTCGAAAATTGAACATCAATATAACTCTTTAAAAATAATACTACAATTTTTTTTTTAAGCTAGTCAGTTCATTTTCCTTTTTGATTGCAATTTATTACCGAGAAGTATCTATTTATTGTCATGAAAACTTGGATCAGCTGCTATTGATGTCTTTATACTCTAATCCCTGTGTCAACATTTACATAGCCTCGATTTTCAACTGAAGACGTTGACTGCAACTTTGCGTAGCCTCATTTCGATTCAGCGGAAACGATTATTTTTTTTCGGCGTCAATGCTTAAAAAAATAGTTATAACATATAAATACTTTAACCAAATAATACTTATGTGTTATGTATTGCTCATCCAATTACGTTGCAGTATTTCTATGCGTTGATAACTTATAGATAACGAATTCTTTAATGCTATGGATTTTGTTGTGCTGTTATCCAGTTATTATAATCCACTGCTTATCTGGTTTTGACCTGTACCTGAGAGTTGTAGCTGTCATTAGACACGGTTTGTTTTGTAGGTTACTTATATCTGCACTAGCTTTGCAATACTTTGCCTATTAATCCGTATTAGTCGCGAATTGTCAATTTATTAATAAACCAAAATTTATGGTGGAAACCACGATTTAGTTTTGTTACTACGAACAATACCTGGCATAGCTCATAATATTCTGACGTAAATATTTATTATTTTGCGAGAACGCAATTAAAATTGGGCCCAAAGCCAAGCATAACGAGACCACAGAGCATTAACGATACCTAGACAACATTCTGCCGCAGGTATCCTCTTGACATTCAATTTAATATCTCGGATAGTCTAGACTATTTCAGGCCGGCAGCCTAACAAGATTTGGTAACTTATCAATGCAATTTTATTTTAAAGATAAAATCACATTTATGTAGTCTAGCCGAAATTCATGCAATATCTTTAAAGATAAGTATATAATGATATCAAAGCAGCTAAAGGTATGTTGTGCCCTGTTGGTCCCAGACCTGCAGAATCTGCAGTCGCTACAACATATAAATCCGCATTGGGCCCAACTGAAAAAAAAATCCTCACCCACCCATAAGGAAAGCCAGTGCCCCCGCAATGGACATTAAAATGGCCGATGATGATGATGATAAAACATCATAACATCGAAGGCAAAATATTGAATATACGTTCTTAACTTTATTGGTCAATTTAATGAATCCTTGATTGTTGAATTTTATGGCTCACCCAGAAATAAACGCGATAAAAGTGGCTACCATTTCTGTTGCATGTAAATATGTTAATGAGAATGTTTCATTTGTAATGTCCTAAATAAGCTGGAAAAGCCACATAAATTTTATTTAGTTAGATGTTTAGCTTATCAGGGAGCAATCGGAATGATGTGTGGACTAAGTTTGAAAGACCAGAGTAGACGTATTGGTTAGTGGTAAAATCAGGCAAAATGTAACTTGGATCTCGGCATGGGCATGTAGCCAACTGATGGCTATCGACGGACGAGAAATATCGAAAATTTATAAAATTAAAAGTTCATAATAAGGCTTTTGTTAAAATATCGTAAGAACAAAGAGTTTAATGTGTATTATCCATACTCATAAATGAGATAGATTTTACTGTAACTTTGAAACCACTGTAGCAAAATGTAAGTATTTGTCTCAAAGAAAAAGTCGTTTTGTGTGCATTGGAAACGGAAAATAGGATAAAATAAGTTAAAAAAAAGACTACAGACATTAATAACAAAGTTAAATAAAAAATCTAATATTATCATTTGTAAATTATCATCCAATATGCAAACATTTGTGGATTAGAAATAGACTATGTGGAATAAGCTTAAAGGAATCGCGCGTAATAACTTGCATGAGAAGTTTATTACTCTGCCACGGGTCAGTGTAAAACAGCATAAGATATAGTTCGCACGAGCTGTAAACTCCATTTTTAATAGGACGTGACCACACCTACCGTAATGTATTCGGATACAGTTTCGTTGGGAATTCTCGAATACCTGCTGCTGGCAGAACGTCCGACCTCGTAACGTACTCATAATTAGCTAAATATGACTTTTAAACTAAGAGCACGAAGCCGCCGCTCTTTTCCCAGCCTTTTTAGAAAATTAGCGAATTTTCATACGAATGCCCCGTTCCCAAGTTGGCATTTAATTCGGAGCTGAAGAAATTTACACAGACTCGTCAAAATGTTATCGCGTTATCGTTTTTCCCGCCGCCGCATGTATGCGGAACCCGTTAATGTTTTAAGCGAATGTTATGAGGAATTCTCTTTGTTAAATTTGTGTTTCAGTGAGAAAATTGCGTTTAACTATTCTGAAATTTTGCTTTTATTTAGAGCATACTGCAGCGCACGCTTAATGTTTCATCTCATACCATTTCATAGTACAGTCGGCGATAGATAAAACTAATCCACATCTATCTTACTTGTCATCACGGGTGGGTTGAGTTTTTCTATCTCGACCGTACAAGTGATTCATTATACCTACTCTATCTGTTTCCGTATATCAATCAATCAATGCGATTGAAATTAAATCTGAAAATAAAACAAAAAAAAATAATAAAAAGCTAAAATATTTTCCTAAACAATAACAATGAACGAAACCTTATTGGCTCTGAAAGAGTTTTAATTTGCGGCTAGGTATTTCCGCGTCACGTTCATAGGAAGCTGCCGTAATACTAGTTCGTGAAGTCTCGCTATAAATCATAACGCCATTTCAATTTACCGACTCCGACGCGGCCGCAAAGGTGCAATTCCACAGACACGCAGCTTATACAGCACGCGTACTTAGGTTTGCTTGGCACATTCAATTAATTACTTTACCAAAATTTCGTGGCGTGCACGCCTTACAATAGGACCGCTCGACGGACTAATAGCCTAGATTATGTGTTACCTAACATTAGATAGACATTAAGCATCAGAGCCCAGAGACCGCTTTCCTACTTTTTCTTTTCCATTTGAAAATCTTTTTAGCATCTATAATTTACTAAATGTTTCTATAATTTTATTTGTGTGGAAATTGCAACGATATTCACCTTTTTTAAGTTTAAAGTACGTACCGATTACTGATTACGATACAGACGGTACCTATAAACAAACACAGGTACACAGGCTTATTTGATTTGATTTTATTGATTTTACGATTTTTATGAACAATACATATTTTTGCAAAATTGTGCGAGGCAATGGAAAAGCTCCTTAAAACCAACTGACCGTAGACGCTGAAAGACCTAAATTTGTATTCAAGGAGCGATATGATCATTAGTTAGTGCAATTTTCCTCCCATCCTGTACACGAATGCCTCTATATGCCCGGAATAAATAAAATATCGCTAATTCTTAGGACCATATAGGTACAGTCGCGGACTATATAACTCTGCCGATTAATTTAATATTTTTTAGAACCTCTACCTACTCTGTCTATAAATATATCTCGCTCTTCAATCAACCTTATAATTTTGAAGATTTGTATAATTATTTTACTACCGCCCACCCTGTCTGACGTGAATTTTTATTATTGTCCATCAGCTGGCAAGACTATTTCTTAGTAATCATGTGTAACATCGAAAACAGGATTTGGAGTGGTCCTAATCTAGGACGGAATCGCACGACAGCACCGCTGTGCAATTATGTATTTAGTCTTGTGCGGTTCAAATATAAATTAGAAAATTCAACGAATTTCAATAGTTCATCAATAATAATTAAATTTTTTTCTAGACCTGCTGGGCCGAGGTCTTTCTTCTTGTTCCCCAAAATTCTTTATAATTACTATGTACTTATCTCGATTATATGCGGGTGCCCATCTCATTACCTACATTAATACCTTCGATTATATATAATACACGATAATATATGATAATAACTAAAATAAATGTATAAAGTATAGTGACCCATTAAACACCATTGAAAATGTCGTTGTTTGAAAAAAAGGTATATTAAAATTGATTTATTATGTGACTGTACTTGGGAATCAACTATAATGAGTGCACTTTTGAACGCCTTATTATACCATCGACCTTATCCATATCAACTCCACATTTGCATAATCTTCACAATGTAATATTGAAATCGTAAGTAATTTCTAGATTACTCGTAGCTTTGCATGTTAATGTAGCATTTATGAGATGCAAGAATTCTCACTTCATTATTTGGATAAGATAAGGAAAGATTTCAAAAAAAATGGACTTTACGATCATAGTGTACTTAGGTAGTAATGAATAAAAAGATCGATCTACTTAGATAAGCTTATAATATTAAGACTATTTACACTTTAGTAACTCAATTTACTTATAAAATGACTATTTAAACGAGAAACTGTTTTCAAAAGGTAAGTAAAAATTATACACAGTATAATGAGACTTAAGACCTTGTCGTAAACAATGTATCTTTAAAAACAGATAAGTTTTGTAAGGATGCGTCATTTGCTACTCTTTTAAAGGCTAATGTCCTTCAGCACGCCTCATTACGCGAAGGATACGAGATACTTAGTGTTTCGCTCACTAGTTTTTGGACCCAAAATCCACTTTATGTCGCACTTCAACTATTCCACAATTTCAATAAGCATACCTACTTAATTTGTTTACTCTTACAATTAAATTTGATCGGAGAGTATTGAAATGTTAATTTAATTTGAATTCTTATGTAGCTAATGTAATGTATGGATGGCCCAATGTATGGATAACTAACCATTAACTTAATCCATAATCGAATAAAATGAGCGAGTTTATGTCAAAACACTATATTTTTCTGTCGAGTTGAATAAAATCATAATATGATTTTCTTATGTTACAGTTTTCTTGTGTTAAAAAATATGAAAAGAAAAGGATAAGAGTCCTGCCCAGAGAAATTCCATCTTCACATTTTAATAAGTAGTTATGTAATAAATTCAAGAGCACTAAAGCATATATATTCGCTTGATACAAGGTTGCGGAAATACTCGTGCAAACATAAATCCCACCGAACTAAAGTCAAAGTCACATCATGAATTCAAGGTACTGCGAGTAAGACGTCTAGCAAGCACTTCTAAATTGGCAGTAGTCTTGACACTGGTTCAGGAAATACGTACATGTAATATTATTGATTACGGGGTGCGGTCCAGCCCAATTTGAATTTCCAATGAGCTCGTTAGAATCAGCCCGGGACACGGGCCTCGGACAAGCGATAAAAACTTTATTCCTTTTTAGCTGATTGTGCACGAATCCGAATTTGGAATTAGTGTAAACGCTTTTTTTGTAAGAGATTTTTAATTAGCATTGATTCTTATCAAATCAATTGCTTTTTCATCGTTGTTTATTTTATTTTATCTTTTGATAATTTTAAAATTTAACGAAATGCAGAAAAAAAGATTTACGAGCTATTTGGTTACTTGTGCAATGTTATCTACAAGTATATGTGATGATTTGCTAACACATCTAAATTTTTATTGAATACGATCTTATTATCAACGTCATTTAAAAACATATATTTTTCGTAGTTTTGCAATCAACTTTGCAATTATTTGTTACGAACTTATAGAACAAAGTAGCAGTCTCGGCGTAGCAACGGCAATACATAGCGATTCGAGTTTTGCTCTTAATTAAACCCCCGCGGCAGAGCCTAGCGGGAAACTTCGATTGCGCTGTCAAAAATCCGAAGAATTATTCCGGCAGTGAAATAACTTGTGCTATTTTAGGCTTTATCGTCCCAGTTCAGGCGTATTAGCGAATTTATACGGATGCAATATGCTGCCGCTTCGCGCCACTAGTTCGGCCGGTTTTATTAAAAACTGTTTTTATTTATTGACGGTCCGAGGAGGCCAAGTTTTTCTTCGTATTCGTTCAGATATAGGGGATTTCTCTGTCAACTCTAGTAATGTTGTGATAGCTCCATTTCATTTTATTTTGGTTTTGGAGTCTATTATTAGTTTGTCTATATAGAAGTAGTTTTTGAATAACCTAAAGTCATCTGAAACCTTGACCTCCTTTGCGAATAACAAAGACGTAAACAAACTCACATTGACTCCTTTAGCACGCAATCTTTACTTCTACCTAGTGCTCCAATTATTGCCTACCCATTACTTTATGGTCTTCATGATTCTGCCAGCACGCACTAGTATTTACCACAATCTGACCACGTTAACTTGGTCTCGGATTGTTTAATTCTTTCCGTGGAATTGTACGACAAAATGCTTATAGAGGAAATAGCAATGAAGACCGCTTTATGGTGGCGCCATTTTCCGACCGCAACTCTAGGGCAATTAGTATTAAGATTGTTTTGCAGCACGCCACAAAAGCCGGTTTATGTGTTCTATATTACTGAAAATTAAAAAAAAAACAATTTACCATACATACAAAAAAATACTCTTATTAGCACATTTAAAATTATAGTCACGTAAATAACAATGCTATTAAACTATGAAATAAAACTGAATGCAAAATTAAACGATCCAAAAGCTATATAAAAGCACAACAACACGTGATTGATAGCCGCAATACATTAAAATAAGGGTTTGTGCAATAACGATTTAGCGGCCGCCCACGCACTATTCTCGAATAAGATTTATTCACCCATCGTTCATTTAAATTGAAAGTATTCGATACATTTTTAATTACCTGCCTCGGGCCCATAAAATAAAATAGGGAGTGTATGGATTTTTAAAAATAAATCGTTATGGAATATGTCAACTTTCACATTTAAAACAAAGTTAACGGTTCTTTTTAGTGATAATAAAAATAATAAAACGGAACCCTTATCAGATCACTCGTGCGCTGTGCTCGTGCGTATTCTGTCCGTCCTAGAATAAAGACTGGCATGTAGCTTCACGATCCGTTTTTCAAATTTCTTCTAAGTTTGTCAAAAATTTTTTTACAAGATTGAATTCACTCACTTCTGTAGAGTTTTTATTTTGTAACACCAATGTTTTGTACTGTACATTAAGCGCGAAATAATTAAACGGGCTATTACTTAATGTATACAAATAAAATGGTAATTGTCTTTTGCAATTAACAATTGGTCCCAATGAAGCCATTTAATTGCTGCTTTTGTACGTGGTTTGAATCAATACGAAAATCAATTGCGTTGACATTTATTTCTCGTTTAATACTTGTGTAGCACAACAAGTAATAAAATAATCTACAGGTTTTATTAAAAATCATACAAATAAAGGTTTTTGTATTGCATAATTCAATACTTATAGATATAAATATTTCGACTCCAGGAAGAAGAAAGAAATATTTGATCTTGAACCATTGTACTCTGTACTCGTAGTTTAATCATTCATCCTGACGTTATACCATGAAAATATGACCTACAGAAAAAATATGACACTGCTGAATATCTGATAGTCTGAGATAAATTATAACTCATGCAAATGCACCTTTAGATAGACCAGCAAAGAACTTCATTTTCCTCAAAATATAAAAAGTTTCTAAACCTGAAAATTATCAAAAACAGTTTTATTAAATTTAAGTGTTATGAGCACTTTTAGGTACGGTCTGGTACGATTCGGGGTGGATGGCCAGATAAGGTATAAAATATGTTTAGTATTGGTACATTTTGAATGACATTAACAATCAATTTTTTAAGTCATTCAAAATCACTCCATTTAATTCCGAGCTTCTAAATGATGTCTACATTTAACGCACCCCAACGCTGCAGGAACAAGCATTTAAAATGCCCAAATCCCATTAACCCTTTTTAATTCGTTCCGAATCGTCCTTTACACTCCAATTGACATTCTTGTAAAGGAGATTGATCACATAAAGGTTTTTTACGACATGTTTGTTTTTATTACCACGTCGCTTAATAGTCTTCGATAGAATTAAGATGTCGTTTAATATTACAAATATTTAATGTATCAAATTAAATCTTCATTTTACCGCATTCACCGTATACCGTATTAGTATAAATAGATAAATATACAATTGGCGGTCTTATCAAAGCGATATATTCTACAATCGAAGATTATTGAAAATTAAATGGTTATTACCAATATTGCGTACATATTTAATTTGAATAAGTCTAGACAAAATATACAGTACTGTAAGGGAAATTACATAACCTGAAGGGCATGAAATATGTCATGTAACCTATGCTGCATAATTATGTTATGTAATTATAAATTGCAAATAAAATATTTTACCTATTTTCATTATTGTAGACTTGCACAGCTATTTTTCAAGGATACATAAGCTCTGCAACTTATTTCAACAGTACGGTCATCATCACATCAACATAAACAAATTCATTTCTAATGTACTAATGCGTACATACCCCTATTATCAAGGTATAAAAGATCCATGCGGGATAACTTTGCAAGCGGGAACAACATCTACTTTGGCCACGAAAGTTAATTATTTTCATCTATTATTATAATGAACTTTTACACGTGTTTCACGGCATTTCAGTCGCCGCTCAATACGCCCGCAGGGGCTGGTGTACGCAGTACATACATATAACATATTGTACGATTTCAATCCAAAGCTGACCTATTTGTTACTTTCTGAACTTTGATTGCAGCTACAAACATCTGGTTCCAAATTATTATTTTTAATGATTGTCTCTGTATAGCAGCGTGTATGATTGTGCGCATGGTATACAGACAGGACAGCGAAAAAATGGCGCACCTTAAATTACACAATCGGAAGAAAGCAAAAATATGTAAATGAATAAATATTGTTTAGTTTTTATTTTGAGCAATCAAAGGTCCTTCTAAGTAGGTAGGACATACTCGTAATAGTACATTTTTTCGATTCGGTCAGTTTCGAAAATCATCTAGGTTTCGTTTTCAGTTTGTCATATTTACCTGCGTGTGGTACCGAAATATTTATTTTAGAACTTAGTTATTCCTAATAACTAAGTTCGAAAATAAATATTTAGGTTAACAAAACAATAAAAGAGGCATTAGCATAACAAAGCATCGTTATGTCATAATAACCTCGAGAGTGCTTGTGCCCACGACTTTGTGCCCAAAGCTAGGAAAGTCTATGGCTTTATGGCTAGAACCAAAGTTACTTATGATTTATAGGTAATTTGGCTGTTAGTAGAAGTCTTTAAAATGCAACTTACGTGAGCAAAACAAAAAAAAATACTTATGAGGTTTCAATGAAACTTTGGTTTCAACACTAAATGGGAGGTACACTATAAATGTTAGGTATGTAATTCTAGCAATTTTTACTGAAAAAAATATTTTACAATAGATATTTACTTATAATAAATTGAATGATTTTCTCATAAGATTAAGAAAATTGCTCCATGATGCTAAAGAGAAGCACATTTTATTTCTAAATTTGAAATTAGTAAGTTTGTACAATATAATTTTCCGAACTACTAAGCAGATAATGCAAGGCACGATCACCCACGCGTAATCACAAGGGGGAATCACTGGGTAAAATCTTAAACCCAGCAAACGGGACCGGTCCCGTACGGAGAGGGTGATTCATTTAATTGTTAATGCCGTAGTGATCTAAGGGAACCAGTGGCTTAGGTATATAGGTTAATGAGGTCGCTCCTAATTCACGCAGTCACGGAAAAGCTCCCCTGGTTATGAAAACTCCCCCAGACCGTGCTACTTTCATAAGGAAAAAAGATGCATCTGATATTTTTCTCGCAAATGAGTTAATTGCATATTCTGAATCGTCTGTTTTCGCTGATTCTGAATATGTATAAAACTGTTTTTCGAGAAAAACGTCTTATATGACTTTTTCCCGCGTGTCGGCAGCATAGATGAGCCAAGTTTTATACCCATTATGTCATTTACCTACATTTGCTTTTAGGTCTCGCTTGTAAACTAAGAATGTTTGCATTAATGCTAATTGCGTTATTACTGCGCTTTTAACATATTTAGGTTTGCTAATTGTGCTGTTAATACTGACAATGCAATGTGTGAAGTGATAGTTGTTTCTTTGAGGACAATAAACTTTAATAAATTCTAAAGTTTAATAATCATTGAGAAAATACTCAAGCCCAAGGATCTAATAATTAAAAAAATATATACTTAGTCTCAAGTTTGCATTGAAATACTAAACATTTTTGTACTCGTATGTGCATTTTTAAGCTATGAAATACTTTGTAGGACTTATAGTTTACAGATTTCCAATTTTTTAATTATTTTTTTATGGGAAATTATACTTTAACTATTTAACAAAAAATAATTAATTATACTAAATCCTTTGAGACAAAATTTATGATGTTTTGTGGTTAAGTGTTTTAGGTCGATGTGCGTGAAGCCTACGGATTTATCTAACATGCTAATGTCGTGACATTCAGACCAGAATCACTGCTATCAGGGCACCGATCACTCATCAACCCACGTGCAGCTAGGATTTATATACAGACAACATAGTTCCAACAAAGTCGCATTAAACTACATAAATACGGCATAATACAAATAATGCCTAATGTATTTTAGAAAAAGAAACATATTAAAATTACATTTATATTATATATAGTTGTGTCGTGTACAGTCGACCGCAAGTCAAGCTACCCAAATTCATTGCATACTCACCTTTATTACCGCCGCATACAGCGATTCAGGGTAACTTGTCATGCAGTAGACTGTACCAGTGTACTCGTATATTATCAGTATCATGATATTGACAAAAAATTACTTCCATTCCATTCCATTTTTTTATGTCATGATGTAAAATGATGGCATAAAGTGGGATAAGCGTAGTTGGATAATGACAATGTTTGAAAAAATAATAATAATGATTATTATTACAATTTGCATTGTACTCCTAAAGCTCTAATTAGCTTGCACTTAAATATTAATGCAATTTAAACGACACACTTTGCAACTTTAAATTACTGGAGTTAATAAAACCCACGTATGTACGAGAATATTAAATTCGTTTATATGGCAAAGTTTATATTGCAAGTGAATATTATTTTAAACAAGAATTTATTCTGCATGTAAATCAAAATAAATTTCATAATTATTTTTAAGTAATATGCGTTTTTTAACAAAAAAATTAATTTTCTTTTAAATCTTATATATATATATATATATTTTTAATTTACCTGGTGCTATCATTTTCCACAAAATATTCCACATAAGTACAATTACTTTATTAATTACTAGAGGCTCGTCTCGGCTTCGCTCATGTAGAACCATAAAAAAGTAGCCTATGTCACTCCTGTGTCTCTGCAAATTTCATCAAAATTGATCCAGTAGTTTTTGAGTGTATTCATTACAAACAAAAAAAAATAATCTTTTTTTATATAATATTAGTACGAATTAACATGACTTTAGATACACAAAATAATCTGTCAACAAAAAATCATTTTTTCATAGAACTTGGTACGCAAAAGCCTTATTCTTCTATAAATTTCGATCCAGCTTGTTAAAAAAAGCTAAACATGGTTAGTCGGGTAGGAGTAAAACTAGCCGCAAAGACATTCGCGATAACGTCCGCCGCTAGCGTGCCTAATTTACCTAAATACGCAAGGAGGAGGTGCTAGATAAGGCACGGACACGGAAAAACATTTCCGTCCTACATTAGCGGAGACGTCATCAGCCAGCCGCAATAATCAAATGAATTCGAGTATCTGGTCCTCAGGACAGCGACTTGTAATGTTTTAGTAGACATTGGTTGAAATTACCATTGATTACCATTACCATTAAATTAAAAAATTGAATTTATAAGAGTTGTTTGCACCAGTCAACTTTAACTGCCGTCGTCTTTTATATAAAATGGCGTACTTTGCGTTTTTCTGCGCAGGTTAAAGTTTACGTCAAATTTGACTGGCTAACCCTATAGAATTAAAATTACAATGGTTAGGTACATTTTTCGCTTCATGTTTATAATTTTCTTATTTACAGCCTGCTTGCTTTTGCAGCCATAGAGATTGTCATCCAGGGTTTGATTTACTCACTTTCACTTTCAATCGACGATTTATGTCAGATCATTTGCATTGCATCAACAATGTAAAGACTGCTCCTCTTAAAATTATTTAGTATGTTGCGCCTTATACGTCTATGGTTCAGACATTCTGTTATCGGGGGCGGACGGCGTCGGTGCAGTGGCGAGATAGCATCGCGCACCCGACCTAATTTGATTCGCCTAGCCCAGCCTTCCCCACAAAACTTACGACGCGATGCGACTTACCCGATAAACTCTGCTTTAATAACGAAATATTACACAGTGCCTGATTAACCGTGTAAAGTGAAATGGGCTCAGCTATGCTGGGGGTGCCTGCGCCCTAAAAACTTGAAGCAATCCTTAAGTTAAGGGAGGACTTCCTTATAATCTAAGGATGATGTTAAATATATCCAGACAAAATATGTATTTCTTGTACAGTTTCGGACAAGATGATTAAGTAAATAACTATTTTATAGCATAGAGCTTGCTTAATTCGGCACTGATGTTACAATCTGCACTCAAGCATGCACACCTTTGTGTCGTGACAATCAATTTGCGATTTCATAGTGTACCTTCAAGAAAACATTCATTGCTGAATCGCGTGTCAGTTTTTTAAATTCCTTTTGAAGTGGTGAAATTATTTATTTTTTTCAGATTTCAAAAGTTTCACTTATTAAGGAACGTGAAGTGAAAATAAACGTACCTACCATAATTTTATATTTTTGGCACTTATTAAGAAGAACAATCACTTCAAAAATCACAAGTATATATCATAAAATATTTATAGTAAAAGATACAGACCAAAAGCATAATTATTTGTCAAAACTATTCTCGAACTCCTATCGGTACGCAATGTAACGACAGATAGTAAAGTAAGATTTGAAGGTACCTACGTTCGCTATTAGATCATACAATTATAATAGAGACAAACCTTCCACAGTATCATGAGTGTTTTGCGGTGGTGCAGAGTCTCGGTCTCGACACGACGCGCCCCAACACTTCCGCTCGCGTAATTAATTCAATGATCGTCCGCATAATGACTTGCATGTGGCTACCCCCTTACGAGTGCGCCTCCAACTAACGCTCGCTAATTTCCACCACGTTAATGAAGGGAATTCTCTGCAGAGACGTTTTTGTTAGCACTAACATACGTTACGTAAAACAAGGATTTTTGGCACTGTCACCGCCGACCATTTAAGCGTTCCCGCCATTAATCTCACGTTTCCGCGGAGATTGCATTTTAAAGTTTCTGTTTGGGCAGCATTTGCTTGTAATGTTTCATTTCGAGTCGTTCTACTGCCGCTACACAATTGAAATGAACGGCGCGTCCTATAAAAGTGGAGCGGCGCGCTTGTGGCAGATAAGTACAACGTCGTTTTACGGAAAAGAAAGTTTTTTAATTTACATTACAATACAATAACACTTTATTGCACAAATTAATTACATAATATAAATAATTACAACATACATAGAGCATGACATAATGATATATATATATACATACATTGTGCAAAAGACATTGTGCATTGTGCAAGATTTATATAGTAAAATATATATTCAGATTTTTTTCGCTAAATGCCAATATGTATTCAACTCATTTTCCTTAAGGCTACTCGACTTTCTTCGTTAAGGCGGCAATACAGCTGGGATGGAATGGTCAACTCGAATGCGTTATTTCTCATTAACGAGGAGGGATTTTCATAACAATTTTGGGTGAGATTTAGGCAAAATGATGTTGCTCTGGGCTACTCACAGAGCCATTTGCAGAGAGATTGGCCCGACCTAGTAGGAAGATTGCGGAACTTTAGAGATAACTTCTCCAAACTTGGAACATTTTGACGCTGCAATACTTGGATAAGGTAAACTGACTGTCTGTCTTAATTAAGTTAGAGACGTTTAAACACGACTTAGCCTCATATCATTTGTGAGTCTGATAAAGTATAATGACTTTATTATAACTTCAATCATGTTTTCGAAACAATAATATTTTCAGATGATTACATGAATATACCACACCACTTTAGGCATACCACATCATTTAAAACTTGCTGGCTGCAGTGGAGTGCGGAGTCCGACCCGACCCGTTCAAGTTGCTTTACATTCTCTAATCTGCAAAATAAGAGCTGATACTCTTTAAACACGTAAAATCGAATAAATATTACAAAAAACCTCAAATCGGTTAAACCGTTTGGCTGCTATGAGGCTACAGACAGACAGAAATATAAACAGATACGTGAGACTTATTTCCTTTTATCGTCATTAGGTGTTAAAAAAATGCTGCCAGGTAGCAG
The DNA here is from genome assembly GCF_027563975.2 of Plodia interpunctella. Lineage (NCBI taxonomy): Eukaryota > Metazoa > Arthropoda > Insecta > Lepidoptera > Pyralidae > Plodia > Plodia interpunctella. The sequence goes on from NC_071295.1 coordinate 5,206,186, forward strand.
TAGTCAAACCAATTTGTAAGTTGGTATAATATACATTAAACATATAATATGATCCCTCGGTACGGCACCTACGCAAAGTGCTTTGTCGCTCTCAAAGGAGAGGGCGTTAATAAATATTACTATGATACAGCAGGGCAGAGCATGTAATATATACTAACGTGTGTTTCTACAAGGAAACTGAATACCGCACATTAACTAACAAGGATGGAATTTTCAACAAAATTAATCGACATATGGCAACACTAAGTAATTTACTCAAGATTTATACCAACTTAACAGGATGTAAATGTTAATAGATAAATTATATACCAATTTATTAACACTATAATAAAGCTGGGTAAAGATAAATCATACGTATTAAACATCATACGTAAGGATAGATTACATGGTTTTAATGATATGACTAGATAATTTATAATCAAGCTTGTAAATTGACATTATCGTCATAGCATATATAATTTCAATATTAACATCTTAATCTTTAAAAAATTGTGTTTACCCTTTAGATTTCCATGAGCACCAAAACACCTTAACTTAAAATACTTTTCAAAAACAAAATCAAATTATTTATTCAGAAATTAGGCCTTCACAGGCATTTCTTTTTCACGTCATAACGCACTAACATCGCTTTTCTATTATTATGCATGTAACAGACTTCGAGCTTCTGGCTGAGGGCTTCTAAGATTAATTTCTTATACGACACAAACACGAACAGCTAAACCCGAATTGAGTTCTATTGATGCAGTGATGGTCAATGAAGAGGTGGTGGTCAAATAGTTAAGACCATACGCCCGGATCGAATGGTCTCAGGTTCGAATCCAACTCGTGCCGTATGAGTAATTTTCATAGACCACAACTTCTTTAAAATCTAACATAATTTTAGCAATTAACACACTCGAAAAAAAAGAAGTATTGTACTACTAGGTAAAACTAACAATAAAGTGTAAAAACAAGCAATATACATGGCACGAGCATTTTAAATTAAAATTAAAGTTGATGACTCTTTAATGACCAGGACACGTGCCTATGTAGTGGTTGGCCATTAATGGCACCCAATTTCCGTAAAAGCATTGTATTAAGTCATTCACAGCGATGCAATCGCAGCCGTTTGTCAGATAAGATAATAATTTCGTTTGTTTACTAAAGTTATTTAAATTTTTCCAAATGTGTTTTGAATTATGGCTGGCTTTAAGGCTTTGTAGAAAACAACAATGATTGAATGAATTTGAAAAAGTGATAACGAAGTAATGAAGCCATGAAACATACAACAAAATATTACTTTATGCTCACTATTTCTGCCAATTTTACAGACAATTTGCCAAGTACATATATTCTAGCTAAGCAATATTAAATAGATAAATAATTTTCCCTCATATCACATTAAATACTTACTTAGTAGGTATCCTGTCTAATTTAAATTTAATATTTCCCTTTGCTTTCATATACAATTTGTGTAACTGACAATTTGTCGCTGATTGTAAAATATCCAAATTAGCTATAAATTGGAAGCATTATCCGCGTTGTGAATATTAAGTTGATTTCTATTTAAATATAAAAGTTGTATTCATATGGTATATTTTTATAAATATTTTATGGAATCATTTGTTAAAAAATAATCCAAAAAAATGTGAACATTGGTCATTAGGCCGTTATTAGAGTCTCATTTTGCCTTCAAAACGGTGCCTGTGCATTTCCATCGTCTATGCCAGTTTTGGAGTTCATATCTTTGAAATATAAAAACATAATATACAACAATTATATTTATTTTTAGATGTATATGTTGTGCAATAAAGTTTAAATTGTAAAAAAATAATCTCTCTTTAATAATATTCATAAAAGTCAACTCAATTGAGTCGTAAAATTTCACTGATTCGTACCGAATGCATGCGTCATGCATGGTCATGCGTCCGAATAAAGTTGGACAAGGTTATACGGCATCCATAATCCAGGATCAAGCGTTCTTGGGTGAATTTTCGAGCGTTTTGACCGCCGTCATTACCCTCCTTCAAATTTCAACAAAGACAAGAAGCTTTTTACTACCCAAATTTATAAATAATAAACTGTGTTGGGGATAGTGTTATTTTAGAATGGTTCTTTATTTTGAAGGAGGATAATAACGGCGGTCAAAACGCTCGAAAATTCACCCAAGAACGCTTGATTCTGCGACAAAAGAGCGAACCCAAACGTATTGTACTGCAAAGCATTTCAACAAATCGCTTTCTGAAAAGGAATCGTCTTTTTGCAATTTGCGACCATAACGGCTCCCGTCCAGATTGCATGAATACTATTTTTATATATTTTGTTCAAATATATGTAGAAGATATCGCAATAACATGAAATGGCTCTTTTATGGATTGCGATATATTTTATTTGATAGTATATTCTATATGATTATTTTATTTATATTCTCTATACTTTTCGTGACTATTATACCGGCGTCAGATTTATTTTTAAGCTGCCTCATGAAATCATGCTGTAATAAAGCCATCAGCTTCCTCCACTTCTCCCTGCCTGATGTTCACGAATCTGTTACATTTCTCTATGCCATATTCTGCCGAACGTACTCTATCCATCTCTTGAAATTAATTGACATGATTAAAGTCTACACTCTAATTCCCCAAAATTTTAGTTAGTTAATGGAATATAAACCGAATTGATTTCAAGCTCTACGTTTTTCTGATCATCTAGGTAAGCTAAAATCATTCATTAATTACAATTTATTTATCATGTGACATAATTTCATTAGCTATTTTCTACTTTACTATTAACTAATTCCAACGTTTGTGTTAGTTTTGTATACTAAATAGATAGATGAGTTTGCTAAATATACAAATGTAAATGTATACTCGTAATCTTTCCATTCATTAGTCTGTAGTGCAGAATACCTGAAAATATACATCTATAGCTATCTAAATAAATATCTTACGAATACAAAAAGGAGCTTGTTATTTCTTCACGTTTCTACTAAATATACCCAACCAATAATCTTGCTAGTTAGCGTAGAAATAAAAAGGAATAAGTATTGAAAAAAGTATATCGAACCTTTTATAGTTACAAAATACGGTCCCTGTGTAAAATTTTCGCAAACGACGCCGCCGGTAAAATCTAGTAATGATATAAACTCTTACTAAGTGTATGCATAGACACAAAGCGATATAAGTTTCCCACAGAAAACAATACGTACTAAGCTTCTAATATAACTATCCATATGGTTTTGTCAATAATATTCGAATAAATTGTTAATTATTTTGAGTAAATGTTTAATATTGTATTGGAATCCAGTAGCAACACAATTACAGTATCTTTTCATTTTAATATACAAAGAAAAACTAGTTCTTTTTGTCATTTAATGAAAATGTATTCTTCAATTTACCACAAACTTATTATACTATATAAAACTAGCGGCTTCTTCTGACTTTGCTAAAAAATGTAACATCTAAACCTTCCTCAGGACTCATACTTCTACTCATATATTTAAAAATCCCGCATCAAAATCAGTTTCATAGTTTTAAAGATCTAAGTAGACATAGAAACAGACAGACAAACAGCGGGAAGCGACTTTGTTTTATATTATGTAGTGTTTAAAATACTCTAGTTTTTTGACAAATAAGTAATAAATTATTGTGTGATCGTAAAACTAGTTCGAATAGCCAATTGCCGGTGCTACTCCCGCACCGGCAATTGGCGCCAGTGTACATTTGCGTAGGCAAACTAGTGCCGATCTGCGGAGCAAAGTGATTAACTGGCAATAGTGTGCATTTCTCACAGCCTTTAAACTTTATAATTATACGATACAATCCGTCGATTCATAGTAAGGCTGCAATTTCATTTTCTTGCACAATTCTAGAATATCATTTCCAACCTTTGAGCTTTAGATATCGTGAGAACGTAATAATATAACTATTATTTTCACTATAAATTTTAATTTATTACCATCTTCGATATAAATCAGATTTATTATTAATGAAAGGGATAATTTCAAAATTAGATCAAAGAGATTCCATTTTTGTACTAATTTACATGTTCCATGGAAATAATTAGCATTTTGAAACCAATATTTTTGAGAAATTAGATTGTTTAACTTCTATCTACTGTCCAACAAGTGTTAAGATCTTCTCATAATAGTCAAAGAAATATAAATTATACAAATCTGATTACTTTGAAAACGTAAACCTACTCGAATAATGTCATCCGAACAACAGCATTAAATTAATTAGACTATTAAAATTCTACCGCGGCAGTTTACTTAATTGCGTCTTTGTTATTCGCGGAGAAGGCAATTCACTTTTCACAGAACATGACAACAAGACAGCAGTTTAATTTTATTCTTGGATAATGAAGTTTTAGGTGACAATAACAATTAAAATATTTTTAAGAGATCGAAAGTTCTATCGTTCGGTTAATAATAAAGATAATTGTTGGTGATGTTATTATAATCATTGACTATTAGAAATAATATTATAGTCTTCTAATATTTAACCAATAAATAAACAACAAATTATATCTAGATGTCGGTAGGTAGTCGTAAAAGTCATGTCATATGCCTTAAGCGACTTGAATAAAATCTGATACCAGTTTTAGCAGTAACACACGCGAAAAGAAAAAACAACGACGAAATGTTAATCAGGAACTGTCATCCAGCTAAAATTGACAACTATTTTGACTACACTTATTTAAACACCTACGTGGTTACGAGGGTCACCCAATAAACCTCCATTTTCATCACCACTCCTTTACACGTCAGGAAAATTAAGAGCTCATAAAGTTGCTGCAAGTGGATCATTCATTTCATGTCAGTGAAAGCTCGCTCTGATTACACTCACAGTGGTCGAGTTCGAGAGACGTGGTGACTAGCTACTTGTATAATGTACTCTAAGTTGAGAATATGATTGAAGATATTTTTGTGATTGTAATTTTATTTATTATTTTACGAGTATTATAGAATAAAATTTTGGCATCATAAATATGTCTAAATATTTTACAAATAAACTCATAAAACTCATAAAACCTACCTATATAGTTTTCATTTCATTTCGATTAATATTCATTAACTCCAATATCTTTTTCTCTCTATCTAAGATTTCCCGGTTTCTCACAATAAAGAACACTCTTTCCTAAAAAGAAAGATAAACAATGTATTCGATAAGTAGATATTACAAAATTATCGTTACAATACAAAATACGTTCTCAAAGTTCACCAGAATAAATTGGCTAATTCTACATTTCTTCTTCACTAACTCACTAGATCAACGTGAGCTAATCTTATAGCAGTACGAAGTTATCGCTGCCGCAATCTGAACACGTCTTACTGTTACGTGCTCACGGTGCCATGAAACTCTTGGCACCAACAACCATCACCATATTTTAGAGTTAAAGCATGCACGACCCATTCAGTCACCCATAGACGAGTTTTAAATTGTCCAATCGTCTAAGATTTGTATTAATTTTGAACAAATTTCTATCAGAATATAGTTTTGAAATTGAAACTAAATTTAAATGTTGGCGATACTAGCCTTTGACATATATTGATGATTTATAAAATATATAACTTCCTTTACTTACATAACTTCCAGTGTACATATACACTGGATTTTATATTAGGTAGCATTTAACAGAAATAATTACGTAATTAGGTAACTGGTACCTATTTTGTCTATGTTATAGATTGCTTAAATTATGCATTGCATATGCATGCTTGTTTTTTTTTAAGTGGGCAGTTTCAGTTATAAATGCATTATTTAGGGTATTATTTAATAAAAGAATGTCATGGAGGCGTAATTTTAGCTGGCCTAGTAGACTTTTTATTGTTTCGAAAGTTAATAACGTTAATGGAGTTTATTCAAGTCAGGTATTTTATTTAGAGAAATTATCGGCTGTTATGTAACATATTTGGCTTCGTAGCTAAAGTTACTCCTTGCCAGTTGGGAGTTCCTAACGTACTTAACACCAACACCTTGTTCTGAGCTTGCAAAGACGCACACTATACGATTTGTGTTATGTAAGTAAATGCACACGAGAAACTTTGACAAACTGCAATATCTAATTTGCACCGTTGTCTATTTTGTACTGTCTACGGTACATAAACCTAGCTAAATGTATACAGTCATCATTTCAAGCGATTGAAAATATGACTGACGACACTATATTTTTGTACTCAAGGCTCTCTCATTTCCGCATGTTGCGGTCATGGCTGTGACGTCAAAAAAATAAGCATAATATTTTGAAGATTCGGTTGTCATTATGGAACCGGCCGCCTTCTTGACGTCAACCCTCCTTGTTAATGCTTTAATTGGCTATCAGCTATCTAGGTATTGGACATGCACGGTAGGTAATGGAGAGGCCTTATTCCAAGGCTACTTGAATAAGTATTTTTTCTTAATTCATTTATAAATTCATTAAATATAAATATAACTAAATAAATATAAATATATTAGGACAAATCACACATTGAAAGTCACCCCTTCTTCAGACTTGCAGTCGATGCAGTTGACTGGATAGCCGACATGTGCACATTGTGCAGTAACTTCTGTTGTTGGCATTTCCGCGGAGATAAAAATAAGTTGTTCGAAATTTAAATGCAAAGAATAACTTTTTAAAAACGAAATACACAAAATTGAAACACATGAAATTGTTACAGATAGCTGAAATACAGAAACGATTGTGCTCTAGTGGTTAAGATATCCCCTTTTGATATGAGTTTGTATACAAAACATCGTAACGTGTGTACAGACACTACCTAGTTACTTTATTTTTTACTGTTGTGTAGACTAGTGATGCGACGATCGCCACCATATCACAGATTGTACAATACTTTCAATAACCAGATGGACAACATGGAAATGGATTAATGAAGAAGCAATCATTATTTTTCAGTTACATCTGTCAGCTATTATATTCAGAGCTAATACGATATTGAGTATAAAACTGAAGTATACAATTGTTCAAACAACAATTCGAGGTGGCCATTTAATGTAGTATACATATATGACATAGTATATGGAATATATACTCATGATGTGTTGAGCATATAGCTTATTCACTAAGTAAGTTCTGACGTGAAAGATGAATAATCTAGCACCCAACCTAGTCGAGCAAATGTCCAACAACTTGAAGAAATATATTTTGTTACCTACCTATATTTTTACAAATATACGTCTGCAGTTATGGTTTGATTAAAATGCCTGTAGCAAACAGTAAATATACTTAATTTATTTACATCAGTAACTATGTTAGTATATATTAAATAACTTATTATTTTATCCTGTAGTAGTTAAGGTAGTAGTCAAGAATAGACTTTTTATTTTTATAAAGAACATTGATCGTATTTTGCAACTAGCCGAGACTCAAGATCAGCAATCGGTTTAGTATTTCAATCCACAGATAAATAAATCTAGCGTAACTTCGAAATCACTCGACGGACGCTGTCCTGTCAGATTAGATATTGATTATCTGTAATCGACACGCTCTGATTGGTTGCCTTGCTCGATGTTTTCACGATAAATGTCAAAGAGTTCTAAATAATGAGCAAGAACGTTATATATTCCATAGGGATTGCTATATCGATTTTATTGAACCATTTTACATAATTAGCGCGTTTTGGAACGAATTTCATTAACCTAGCTAATGACAAAGCGTCGTTATTTGAAAAAATGACATCCTTACTTAAGCACTATTTTCATAAAAAAATAATTCCTATAAAAGTTTTTTACTGTATTTATGACTGAAAGAAATCTTTTTCTGAGATAAATCAGCCTTAAGTTAATTTTTTAAAATTGTATACACATTGCACAGTTTAGAAATAAATTAAAATTAAACAAAAGTATTTCAGTATAATTAATATAAACACATTTTATTATTATTTCTCTATCTATAAAGCACTAAAACAAATATCATTAAACAGGTACATTACGAAATTACTACCAAGAAACCCTACTATTAAAACGTCAGAAATATTAATAGCGAGTCATCCATTTGTTTTCTTATAACCATTATAATCATCATTAGCCTCTATTTATTTTTAAAAGGCCTCCACAAAGTACAAATTAGCGTGTTATTAAAATTTTTCAATGTTCCTTGTTCTGAGAACTGGAATAATTAAACATTCTTTGAACTCTTATAAAATTTACCTACTTCTAATCGTAAAGCTCATTTTAAAAAACAATTTTTTCTCTTTAGTTAAAAGTTTTCCCAAATAGATATTGCTGAAATAAAACTATTCTGCTAAAACCTCTTATAAAGGAGATAAAAATCTATGGCAGGTAACAGAGTAGAATGGAAAATACTCCATCCACAAGAAAGTAGTTCTTACAATTGTTGCCGATGAAATATCTTGTTAAAACTCGATCCGTTTTTAAAATCTTTAAATAAGTATTACGCTACGCTCTTGACCGTGCTTTATACATAATATTTATACAAAATCCTGCCGAAATGATAGCTCTGCTATATGCTATGACTTCCTAGTCATAACATAATAAAAAGAAACGAAACAAATTTGTAATTATAGGTAGGTAACCTATAAAAACGTAGAACAAACGTTGTGTATAATGTTAGCTTTCTGTGATGTTTTACATATAACCGACCGTGTATAAAAATACAACATTCAATTATATTAACTGTGACCTTCAACCGGATTATAAATTAGTACGTTACATCACTGTGATAGTTTTGTTTATAATTCTAGTTTATTTAGTTTCCCGTTATCTGCCACGATGTCGCCACTGGACGGAAGCCGACACACGCAAACAGTGGAGGCAACCCTTGCTTAACTTATATTATTTACAGTTTACAGAGGCGGGTCTTAGCTTGTGACTAAACAAGCCAACTTCTAGCGAGAGCTCCGTGGCTGGTTGCATGCTCAAAGTCGTTTATACTATTTGTGAAGAATTTAGTTTTGCTTAATTTCCTTTGTGCTCGCGACGATTTAACAGAAAATGCAGTGTTTATGCGCCTTAGACTAGGTTTAAAAATTTCAAACGCTTATATGGCTGATATAAGTACAAGAAAAATATAAAACTGAAAATATCGAGAACCATTAATTAATAAAAATTCTTGTAAGAAAAAATATGTTTGTGTTTGTTACACTAGGTCATTCCATATGAAGAAAGGCGAAACTCATTATATTTTGATAGTCTTATAGGTACACTGTTTTTCTTTTGATTGTGATAAAGAGAATAAGTATATAAATTAAAATTAATAAAATAGCTTTTTTTATTATCAGAGCAAAATAATTGCGATAATTTTAAAATCTATCAGATGGCAACTATGACCACCTAAGCTATCCTAAATTGATTACCCGTCCTTGTAAGTTGAGTCAGAGCACAGTACCTGTAACAATGAGGAATAAAAACAATTAGTAAATCAGTTCTCTTACCTCATCCGACAATACGATACATATATCTAGGCCCCCGCATCATTGTTGCCGTAAAACACGACACCCACTAGGTGTCAAGGAAATTATTATGAGAAGAACACGTAATGATTAAAATTAACACAATATCTGGTATGTTAAACCAATATGCATTGAATAAAGATAAAATATACGCATAACAGGCTGTATTAATTTGAAAATAGAATAATAATAAAATAAAAAGTAAGTGTATAATTTCAATTTCTATGACGTCATCCGCACATAAAGTCGTACAAACGAATAATAAATACGGTCGAATTTGTTTTAATTTTGTATCCTCTTCACGCTTGTCTACCAAATAATTATAAAGTTTCGCTTAGAAAGTGCGCAGTAGGACGTAGATACCTTTCAAGCCAGAAAAAAACATGCCAAGTAAACCATGGACAAAAGCTAATGTAAAATATTTTTAGAATGAGAAGCAAAATAAGACTGCAAAATAAAAAGGGGTTACTTCTGAATCCAATGAGTATACAGTTAAGTTTGTGAAACTGAGCGTCTAGCTAAAGCAATCTTCTCGAGTTAAAGTAAATAATAGTGCTTATTGTTCTATAAGATTAATGGCTTCCCTTCGCGGTCACCTGTCGGCGGTAAAAAACGGAACAATAATTTAGGCGCCAAGTGCCTACTGAATTTGTAATGGGCACAAAATACTTAAGCATGAGTTAAAATTAAGGAAAACAGGCACTTTAACTTCTTAAAACAACGTGTTGTTTTAACGAAAACAAAATGGCGGGAGTTGTATTTTAAATATTAATTCATTTCAATACATACGTGTTTTTTTCTCCATTGAAAATATATTATTTATAATTATATTCATGATCTTTAAATAATTTCATAATGACCAATTAAAAAAAAAAACTCAATTAGTGATAGTCAAGTATTTCCCAAAAAACTGACTACAAGATTGACTATTCGGAGATAAATTGTAAAAATATTGAGAGTAAACGCACGTTCGCATGTTTTACTTACATTAAAATAAATTTATTACCAATCCAAAAAATACAAATTACTACAATGCGTAATTAGTACAAAATTACATAACCTCACGTTATAAATTCAAAAGCAACCCATTTGACATACAATTCATAATTCGACTAATCGGATAACAACAACCAACAATATGAATTTGCATTTTAAAATGTAAATCCAAATCCCCTCAAAATTATTTTATTGCCGAATACAAATCCATTCTACAAAGACTTGATATTATTAGTCAATTGGATAGCAGTTAATGGACAAAACGGTAACGGGTTGAAAAAAATTTGGACGTACGTGTCTGGAGGCCGGAAGCGCGTAGGTAGACGACATTCTGCTTGATGGAACAAAGCTTTGGAATGCTGCACGGTTTTTACCTGACATTAGGGTTATCGATCCTGATTTTGTCTAGTTAATCGTGGCTCAATGGTTTTTTGATAGTATAAGTATTATATTCCTTAATAGTTACAACACCTGTGCAAATAGCAAAATATTACAATTTTTTTTTAGTAACATGATTAGTGTCGTAACAATAACATATGAGTGTCGTGTATGTATCTGTAAATGAAGGACTTCACTTTAACAGAAACGATACTAGTGTCGAAATTAATGAGAATAGACCTATTTGAAAATTGATCTTACCTTAAAATTTCGTGGCTCTTTTCCACACGATTAATGAATTCTATACATATTTAGAATTGATATTTTTTTCTATTCAGGAGAAAATAAAATAAACTTAGGGTCGTCATTCAATAATTCATATCACAATAAAACCGACCTATTGTTAATAAAAACTCACAGATTAAGAATAGCTCATGTGATTGAAATGGATAAAAATAAAAGTTGTAAGTTAAAAGCTTTTATGTGTGGTCTGGCGATTATATTTTCTGTTATTAATTCATCGCGTTATATTTGATTACAAACAAAAATATTAAAGTTTTTTTATTAATGATATTTAAATTGTATTGCATTTTTGATATGATATTTAAATTGTAAATAATTTCTGCGTTAAAATTAACATGATTAAAATGAAACGATATTACGTCTAAAGAATCAAATAAGAAATAAAAGGATCTAAAGTAGTGTTGCCATTACAATAGTAAATTACATAAGGAATATAATGAAAAACAAGAAGCCTGGTTAAACAATGTTTGAAAACATAAAACGATTGGAACATTTGAAAGATTTCGAAGCTTTATTTTAAGTAAGGTAACCACGGTTTGAATTCAATTGTTTTCTCAGAGCGCTTTATGGCTCGCGCAGACCATGCGGTTCTGAGGTCAGCATCCTTTTTTTTTTGCCGTCAAGAGTACGAGTATGAAACTTTCCATCATGTTACTAGTCTAATTTAAGATATTAACGTCCAATAATAACATGCCATTAAGTTCCAACAGTCATATTATTCCAATTCCATATAATATCAATTTATTTCTGTTCATACAAGAGATGACGTAAATACTTTTATATTTCTACCTAAACAAAGAGCAAATCTATTCCTGGTGAAATAATATCCCAAAACGATCACACACTTAAGAGATAGAGGATTTGATTCGAGATTTATGGATCCGCACGTTTCCGAATAGGTTAAACGATCGCAGATCAAGTTTTTATAGATATACAGTATTGTTTATTTCGCAAAGGATTTCATTTTTATTCATAGCACCAAAACATTTATATGCTTATTTTTGTATCAGTTTTCTATGAAAAAAGTTGCGTTATACCAGATTTAAAGGTAGCCTATTTAATTCTGCGAAGTAATGTGTACAAAAATTCAAGAACATAGTTGATAAAGCGGAAGGAGTTTATTATTTCAATTAGCATAATATAGGATATATTTGAAAACACCAGCCAAATTTTCACAATATAGGTACCTATTATTTTATCAAAATACTTAACTACTAATTGATCTCAAAACAAATGGTTGCCCAGGATCCAAAAAATTTCACATTTGATAAAGTTTAGGTTAGATATCTCGACATCCAATTGGGATAGTTAAAAAAATACTTTCACAAATAAGTCGAATAAAATTCATGCAATTGCAAATTGCAAAAAACAACACGATTGAAAAAATTCCGTGGTGCTTGCATTAAAGTGTCAAAATTAATGTTAATCCATAAAATAACTTTATCACGAGTATTCACTAGTTTAACTAAAGACATAAATAACACTTCACACTCGTTATTTAATGGCAGCAAAATTATTATTGCATACCTATATTCAACGCCGACCGATAAATGCTACGCAAATATATGAGTATCACTGGAATTTTAATTTTATTGTCAGAATTTCCACTGTAATCAGTGTATAATATGTACGGTATCCATTTTGACCATAGATCAACCAAAATAAAAAGTATTTTAACACATGTTCCTGCCGCAATGTGGGTCGTAAACTGGAATATTGAAGTATAAACTTGTTAAGAAATTCTCATTGCTTCTTGCCAGTATTTGAGATAAAGATGCTTCTGGCTATTAAGCCATAAGTATATATAGGTAGTAAGAATATATTCTGGTCATTATCCCTCACCATTATAGTAATATTTTTTATTATATTATAAACTTATCAAATACTTTATACCTATACGCCAAGGAATAAAGTATTTGATAATTTTATAATAATAAAACATAATGTAGAATTCCTCACTTATTGTATTTAATAAACCTCTGTTTAAAACGAAAGAAGCGAGCAATGTGTTGTTTGTAGTATCATAAAGAATTTAAGCCCATTCTTATATGTACTTATACCTATATAATTTTAAGCTATTAGATACCTATATGAACGTAATGGTCAAAATTAGTTTAACTTTGTTCTTGTCATACGTGGTCTCACGACTCAAAATAATGCCAGTTCAAAAGACAATAGACAAAGAAAACAACGGTGTTATTAGAGAGTAATTTCATGTTTAATGTTCTAGCGAGTGCGTCGCAAACGTTTCTCAGCGTTACTCTAACGTAACATATGTGAGAACTTTCCGAATATACACTTTGTTACCTGAAAGGGGTTTCATAAAACTGAATTATAGCCATAACCTTAACTCGGTCTTGAGGATCGTCATAAAGTAGCATCTTGGGCGCACACAGGACACGTGAAGTTGACTGTTGTTAAATTTTATGGAATCTCAGCGGGATACAATGGGAATATGTAAATTAAGGAAGCATCAAGTTACTGGACCTTTTGAATCTGCCGGTTAATACAGCATCATGCAAACGAGATTGTCGATATTCTAGATTTTATTCCCGGCCAAGATTGTGGCACGTACAGCAAGCAGGCTACGAGTATGGAACCCGCTCTATCGTTATATTGAAATTCATGTTTTGATGTTAACATTCACAATATTCTATTCACCTAAAAGCACACGAAGAATAGCAGCTTAAGTATGCTCTGGGTATTTACATTTTACGGTAACTTTGAACCGCCATTTGACTAATACTTTTAGTTTCTCCCGTCTCGCGTGTGGATAATCCAATATAGTTTGTAAACTGTCAAAGATTAAATATACAAAAGTCACTGGTCCTTGTGGACTCAAGTGGAATGACAAGACTCTTTCGTTCCCTAAACAATGCGTCAGCAAAAATATCTCATTATTATGTCACGCTCCCTAAGAAGATTATCTCAAACGCCTTGATCTACCTCAACGTATATGAAAACAATAAGATTGGAAGTCTTGTCACTGGTATTTGAATAATTTATTTTATTATTACACACCTCAGGCAAAGTGTCTCGCTTTAATGATGCAAACTACTTTACAATTTATTATTGCCAACGTATGATGGCAGTGTGGTGTAGGCGTACTTTATTTGTGATAATAATACTATTCTAGGTAGATGTTGGCCATACTGGGTTGAATAGTTCTGAAAAACGATCAAAAAGACATCAAAATATACAAACTGTAGAACATTTAGTATTAAATAAAAAATATTTCCTAGCTTTTCTGCAATGTTTAAGACAATAAAAATGTAAACCATATAAATAAAAAAACTAGATTTAGTTCCACATTCACAATTAGGTTGATGAAATGATCATTTATTGTTATTTTCTAGGTACGGGACCTTATTAATATAGACATGTACAAGGTTGTTTATACAAAAAAGCGTGAAGTTAGCGAGTGCCCGGCGGCGGCTGGCGCCTGAGGCCGCGGTCGGCGCCGGCCGTTTTCTCTGCGCCCACGCAGATTTGGACGTAGCTTATCTGCCGTATTCTCACATAGAAATTTACACGTGCTTGCGAGAGCTGGCAGCTCGTAATAACGCAGTCGTCGAATTTTATCTGCAAGCTGGCAGCTGTGACCGCTCGGGCGATATGTAGCGTACTATCCGACAACACCCGTGGGACGTGGGCGAGTGCCGCAACCGCCGCGTTTTATAACCTTTTTATTCCATTGTCACTCGGACCGAGCGAGGGAAAAATAAATTTTATTCTTTATCTAAATGTCAAATCGTTCGGATTCGATCGAATCAGTTTCCAAATAGTTTTAATAAATCTCCTTTTACGGCTTTGGAACTGGCGGCGGTCGTACAGGGACATTACGGATTCATGCGGCGACTTATCGTGTTTTGTTCTGTTGTGACCGCTGTGTCTGGCCGCGGTAACAATAGCTTTAATTGAAAGAGTGTCAATAAATTTGTCGGATGCGGTCGGACGGTTCTGCGACGTCGGTGGTCTGATAATAAATATGGTCACCGCGCGAGGCATCCCTCAGGATCGAACCCTTGTTCCGGAGGTCGCGTGTTTGTTTTTATCTGCCGATCTTGTCTTTATCAAGGCATATCTTTTGAAACCTTTCTTGAAGTAATTGCTGTTATCTCTATTTACTACTTGAAACTTTTTTTACTTTAACGCAAGCCACTTTTAGTGTAAATATAATGACGCGATACCTATTTACCTTAAAAGTAAAGCAGTAAAATGCCCTCAATTCAGATCAGTTTAACAGACATCTTGATTGCTTAAAAAGGTATCTCATCCTTGGTCCAATAAAATACAACAAAGAATCGTATGTCTAAAAATCCGTGACAGAATAAAGGCTATCATACGGATTTTGTTTGAATTTTCTCACGCTACGAGGTTCTGGTTCCGCCCACATCTTCTACGAAGACGATTTAAAGAAATGAAACACGTCTTCATAATTTAGCTATAGAATTAGATGACGCAAACTATTATAAATATGTCATCTATCTTCGTTAGATGAATTATCGCCTATCTAGTAACTTATTTAAATCGTATAGTAGCAAAAGATTGATGACCAATTTCATGAATAAAGTCTTGACTTAATTATGATTATATAGTTATGTAATTTAATGATTGGGCTTAATAATCATTAAAAAAATAAAGAGTGCTGTTTCCCTATTTTAATGTATTTCATTTACTGCTTACGGTTTTTTTAAAGTTTATTTTTGTTCCTTGTTTGTGCTTTCATAATAATATAATTTATTTGGCTTTACTTATTGTTGTGTATCTTTAAGTGTCGTTCGCATAAAAGCTTTTAGCCATTAAATAATAAAAATGACGCTACATGTTACGACGTACCTAACAGTACAACAATTATAATATGTAAGTAAAAATAAAATATAGATTAGCTTGTTAAAAAGCAAAAAATATTTATGTAATTTAAAATCGTAATTAAAAACGCAATAACAAAGACGAAATATCTTCTAACAGGAACAGATATTTTCCAACTATTCACAATGTTTAATATCATTTGCAAAATATTTAAAGCAAGAACACATAATTGACCATAAACAAGTCAATTCCATTATTTTGCTCTGGCTAGCAATATGGCTTTCAAAGAAACCGCAAATATACTGTAAACGTGAAACAGCCGCGGCCATATTAACTCTGTACAATCATCGCAGACATGGTTTTACTGCACTTCAACAATTCACACTCAATAATCATCTTTTGAGATAAACGCTTAGCTATTGATACACCGCTGAATATATCTACGAAGTTGTGTAGTTTCCTTATGTGTAGTTTTATTTGTATTTAGAACTACAACTAAAATAATCTGTAATTATTAATTATCCACGACCCTCAGCCATGAGAAATACTAGGTAAATTGAAATAGATAATTTAACTGATTATGAATATCAAAATGAGAACAGGAAAAAATCTGGAATCGAGCGGGAATTGAACCCAAGCCGCTGTGTATCTGGGACAGTGCTTTTAACCACTGAGATATTTAATTCCCCCTCGATTCTAGATTTTTTCCTCTCAAAATTAAATAGGTAGATATTAATTTATAGATAAACTGAGAGTTTCATTTTGACAGAAAGTGGAAACTATTAAAGTCCTTGTTGAGACAAATCATACACAAATATTAGGAGGAGGTATTTTCCTATGTTTATGTTTCTTATTACGGCAGTTTGTTAATTATAAACCAAAAGAACTTTGAATGGATGATGTTTATATTATTACGAACTAAAAGAACTTAACAAGATTTGCGATAAGTTTATTAACTTAGCAAAGAGCTTATCAATTAACATGAGACTTCATTACAAATAAGTACCTACTTACTTTGTCATTTATTCAAATAACAATGGCATGGGTCTAGAACTATAGATAGGTAGCTGTAATTTATTACTAACCTTTAATAATAGCTTTCACTTTTCTTACTACATCCAGACTAGAAGGAACAGGATCCGTTATTAGTTTCAGAGGCGAAGAATATTCTGCGCTAAAGAGAAGCGCACCCCAGCCTTGCTGTGCGCCCGCGCATCTTTTTTGCCAAGCTTTCCCTTCAGCAAACACATACGCTCGGTTTGATGAATTTTTCGTTCTTGTTTCAAAATTTAAAATATCACTTAAGGCACCAACATCACCTTTCAAAACACGCCTAACAAACACTTTAATAACACTTTTAAGTTTCCCATTCTCCCGCCTCCGTCTTTGCACGCTCGAAATTTTCCCCGTAAAAATGTATTTAGACGCAAACACTATCTGTCTCAATGTGCCATTGTTTTTGAATATGGAACTGTTATAAAAGCACGGCGGAGGAAAATTGTCGTTTATTTTTATCACAGTGTTCCGTTTTTTAACCGCGCCTTTTATTACGAAATCCGCATCCGTAGTGAGTAATAAAAGCGCCCAAACTGAGACTATGACAACGATTATCTTTGTCATTTTTTGCATATCAGCGGTTTCGAAATATTTGCATGTTATTTTTATAGTTTATACAATATTTTTCGTCCTAAATAATATATTGTGAACTTCATGTTATGAAGTCGTCAGTGCAGTATCCGAGTATATTCTGAGTAGCGAGCGAATGCGCGCGCGCCGCCCGCCGAGCTAACATAGACTGGAGGCTTTATCAGGCTGCAACTGCAACCTGTTATATGTTAATCCCGTCTATATTCACTGCCTGCTCTTGTGAATATTCGACATTCTCGATTGCCCTTACATTTTTTCATGTTCTGCCATTATCGTAATTTGTAATATATCACTTGTCAATGCCATAATTAGGGTTTATTGGTCAAGAACCTGCGATCAATAAAATGATAAATTGTTTTTATGTCATTGGACATTTATTCTGCTTGTGATGTTTACGCAAATTTATAATTACCAATTTTTTGATGCACTTTTTAAAATTAATTTTTAATAATTAGTCCAAGAAATAGTTGTCTGAGTAAACAAACTATAAAATACAAAGAATATTCTCAGACTCATTAGATATTGTTAAAATTATGGATCAGGATTTTTTAAATTTTTAATCTTGTGTCATCCTAAATCGACGCATTTTAGTAGATTCCATTAAATAATAACATGTAAGGCATTTTGAATAAATATCGAGTAAAAACTCCGATATTACTATTGGATGCGGCGCTTGACAGAGACTGCGTCGAGTTTTGCGTGAATTCCAGTTAACCTACTACCTATTATGCATCTTTAAACGAATGGGAGAATGCAGTTTGTCCACAGAAGTGAAAATATAGACAAGTTCTAAGTAACTACTTAGCGTATGCTCGCCGCTCGCAAAGAATATTACAAACTAATAGAATGGCTCGGTATTACTTAGTACCGCATGGTTAGTATCTGTAGAAATATCGTGTTGTTTTGTATCTACAAGTACAATCAACTGCATTTCTATAAGTACAACAAGCTAGCCTAAACTAGTCATAGCGAATTTTAATTAATTAATGTATAGGTTAAGATAGTTTTGTTGATGAACTATAGGTTGTATGTATCCAATATTTATGTAAAATAAATAGGTACCTACTAATTTAATCTTGCTTGATTAGTTTCATAACTAAAGATACCGAAAACCTTGCAAAGTAGGCAATAAAACATAGGAAAGCTTACCTTGGGCTCTGAAGCATTACGACAAAGGAAGAAACCGAGAAACTCTCAGATGAGAAAAATGTACTATTCTATATATATTCACTACTCGTAGATAAACTTGCTCATAACAAAGAGTAGTAAACTAAGTATATCTCATAATTGCATTCCATATTTGTAGTTGGCACTTCATTTTACTATGCAATATTATCAGAGTAGCGTAACACGACCAGTAGACCGTCAAGGTTCAGCGTACATCTACAAGATCAGTTGTTCCCTTTTTCCAAAAACCTTCATCCGATAACCTTCAAACAGGGGAGGGAATAAAGTTCAAATTTGTTTGAAAGTTTTTGAAAGTATGCGTATGCATCTTGGTGCACGTGGAAGCGCGTGGGCGAACGGGTAGGTTCAGAAACATGGGCTGTGGTACAAAAGTGATCGGGGCCAGTCGCCTGAGCGATTTATAACGTCCTACGTCTACGACTAAGCCCTATATACGATTCGCCATTGTCACGGTTTTGGTCCATGATTCGGAAAATGAAAGCGCCGTGGGAGGTGCTCTAGAAATCGGATAATAGTAAACTTTGTAACGATTCAAAAATAAAGAAATAATAAAAGGTCTGAAAGACTTCAGTGGTACGTTAAAATATTAATGACAAATATGTAGGTAAGAACTCCTATTGCACATTCAGTAAGACAAACAAACAAAAAAAAAACAGGAATATTAATTTTATTCATGATTTTTTAAATATGATACTTATCGTCATTTTATGCAACATAGTATAAGATGAAAAAAGTAGTCCAAGTGCTGATGCTCAATTTGTATTCAAAACACATTTTATCGATAATTCTATCAACGAACTTGTTGACACGGCTCGAACTTCAATTTCCATTCCAGCGCTAGTGCCGGACCAGATTAAGTTACAAGAGCTTATTAATAACTAGATGTTTCCCGTGGCTCTGTCCTGTTGTTGGGAAAGTGAGAGAACCTTTGAACTCGATAAATTTCACTTTACCGCCTTTATAATATATACTGATCTTTCAGTCTTTGAATAGATAAAATCTTTTACTCGTAATATGTATTACGGCTTGAATTTATTTTAATTTGTTTACGTTTCCATCTAAACACGAGTGGGTGGATGTGTTTCCTACTGGCCAAATAAAAAATGCTATATATAACGTATATAATATATATAACGTATGTTACAACAAACCTAGTTGGTTTTATTAGAAAATTTTACCTACAAAACCTTTAACATTTACATACGATTTAGTAAGTGCACATATAAATTCATACCTTTACTTTTCCATACCTTTTTTATCACAAACTTATTACCATACATACCTTACTATATTAGAAATTTTATCTAGGTGTTGTAGATGTTTGAAAATTATTGTTGTTCTTAACACAAGTGCAAAACTTGAAAGCACGTTTTCACAATAGCATTGGCTTTATTCTAGCTGCAAAGTTTGCTAGCTGATTAACATAAGTTAAATTAAACATGCCCGTATTACATCGAGATAGAAAGCAGAACCAAGAAAAGCTATTAAAACTACTTACATACAACATAAACAAACAATTTATAAAAACATTTCAAGTTAGGTATAGTTTGTGATAGTAATATCAAATTTAATTAAAATTAAATCGGCGGGAGAACTGATATAACATTATTTAGTCACACTTTCAGTATATCTAGTCGTATTCCTCATAGGGCTTGTTCCACATAATAGCCACAACACTCAGTTACACTTTAATACTGGTAATTTCGTAATTTACAGTTTGACTATAACTTCTAAGGATATAAATATAAGTTAATTTGTGTTTGAAATAAAAATAGAATAAGGTCAAAATACATTTACAGCTTTATTGTATTATATTTTAATTTGTTATTTTGCTGGATTCCCTCAACTTATGAAAGCGTGGAATATTTCCCACACTTAGCTTTGACTCATGAGAAGATTAAAAACAAACTGTCTGTTTATTTTTGTTATATTTTTCGTTGCTTTGGCGTGGTATCCCGAATCAAAAATACACTTTCAGAAGAAACGTATTTTTAATTAATGACATTTGTACCAATTGCTATATTGTACGAGATTTTCAATTGATGTAGTTATGTAATTTCCACGCTCGCACGATAGAATAATTGAGAGCCTACACTTTCGAGGGTGATTAGAAAAATACCATCCAAAAATGACGACATAAAAGCGGAGAAACGGAACAATCTGTGGTGCTTCACCGGCGACCCAAACGGGGCTCCCATATATTGAGGGCCATAACATTGGCCGGCTCATACTTGGCTGCAGCATTGGAATGCAATTCCAGCATAGCTGTGGCAGACAGCGGTCGATAATTGCATTTTGTGGTCGGTAAGCGCTTAAAGCGCTCCACTTCGCTGGAACACGCGCGATCGAACGGAACGCAAACAAACTTCGGTATTCTTCCTCGGATTCCAGACGGATAAATAAGCTGCAAGCTGCGAGTTGAGCTAAGCCGCCAACAGTTTTCGTACTGTCGCGTGCCGTAAATATATATATCCTATTCTATTATTTTGTTACTTATTTATCAGACGCAATCAGTACAACAAAGTTTCGTCTGATGTTGATATTTGTATGTTCACTTGTAGTATCCCTTCATGTACCTCTTCTTATATCTTAATTATAGTTGCCTTACTATTAACCTAGCTTTTTTACAATCAATACAGACTGTCAGTAATATAGTTATTTCAATTGAAATAAATATAATATTTGGTATTTTATTACTATGATACAAATTAAAATAATTTTGTTTGGTAAGCACAATACCTTACTGTATCCTATAAACATTAAGGTATAATTGTTGTGACCATCTCAATATTTAGCCTCATTTGCAATAACTGTATGGTGAATGTAAGGCCAAGACCAAGACCTCATATAAATTATATTTATGGTTGTCTGAGTTCGCATACAAATAGGTTAACTTTTAATGCATTGAGTACTCCAAGTGCGTACTTATTGCAGGATCCTTTCTAATTCTGTTGTATTCTCTGAACAAATCGTTGACTTCCTCAAGAAATGGAAGTTTAAGACGTCGGTCAAAAGATCGAAAGCCAGACGTTACTTGGACAAACATTCTTGTAAATGCACTTATAGTAGATTTAAAAAAAAGCCTTTAGTAGTATATATAATAATAAAATACATATTGTCTTCAAAAAGCAAAAATTGATGTAGATAATGCTATAAAATTTATTAAGAAAATTATCTACTTAAAAGATTTTGTAAGTAGCATTGTTGTACTTTCTAAGGTTACGATACACTTTTGAACACAACAATGATACGTGTGTCTAACAAAAAATATAGTACACTTCAACACAAGGCCACTACTATAGACCCTTGCGGACATGTGACACGATTGGGGTTGGCACAGATTTGCTATAACTGGAAAAATAAAAAGCCTGCAGCTAGAGATTAGAGCGAAAACCGCTGCGTCGCCATTTCAAGATATTGAACTATATAGAAATGCCAATAAAATTATTTACTATCTTCTTATCTTTACCACCATCTAATGTAATATTTTATATAGACACTTAGGTTTTTACTACATTATTGAGATTAAATAAAGTACTGAAATTCTTAGCACTTATTTGTTGCATTATAAAAACTGCAAACAAAACTAGAAACTTAAGTCATGAATCGAGAACAAAACTCAACGACATTGTTATATATACGTTCGGAGTGCTGACAGAAATTATTTCAAGCATTTTCCATTTATCGACTTAGTTTAACGAGACTTCGAACGACGAGAGCTACTTATGGTCACACTTTACAATAAAAAGCGAATTGATTGGATGGTATAAAGACAAAAGCTGTAATTCTGAACGGTATCGATAGTATGATGTCAGCTGAATCCGCTGCAAAGAGAAATGCACTACAAATTGCTCAGTGTTAGTGTAGAATGGATGACGCAACATCTGTAGTTATTAAAGCGTCAACATCTGGGTTTAAGGATAAAAATAGTCCTTGTTTACGAGCACACCCACGAGCATAGAACTATGAAAAAAAATTACAATATGTTTTAGTTTAGTTACCCTTTAAGAAGTCAAGTTACCCTGGAGCCATGAACCCCTGACAATCAAATAATTAAATAGGTTGTCGACTGTACACGGACTACCATGTGGCATGGCGAATGAACCGCAGTTTTAAATACTAATCAAATTACTATAAAAGTAGTATTT
Organism: Plodia interpunctella; assembly: GCF_027563975.2. Lineage (NCBI taxonomy): Eukaryota > Metazoa > Arthropoda > Insecta > Lepidoptera > Pyralidae > Plodia > Plodia interpunctella. The sequence continues at coordinate 5,229,046 of NC_071295.1, forward strand.
AAAAGAATAAAATGTTAATTATAGAAAATTTACCATCGCCCGATAGAAAAAACAGTAAATTCTAATTATATGTTATTTCTGTTGTACTGACACAACCGATAGTATATATTTTAGATGTATAGTGCTATTTAGTGCCCGGGTATATCCCCATAACTCTGTCGCCTCAATCCGCTGAAGTGTCGCAGTGTGCGAGAGAAATGGTCCACAAATTGCGTTCGCTTCACTGCGTCGCTTATGTTGTCGCTTCTCTATCTGCACTACATAAGTTAATGCATAAATTTATTTATAGTATTTCGTTTTGTTTGAATTTCACGGCATGTCTCAGTTATCTGTGCATGGTAACTGGACATGAATGCATCAAGTTACCATACTATATAAAATAGCCATAATAGGTCAACAAAAAAGAAATACTGTAGTAATAGCTGCAACTTTGCAATGGTTTTGGACAGCTTCAAGTTCCTCATTTTATTCAGCCTTTTTCTTTGCTGCACGAGAAATCAAGAAAATCGTGATCGACTTTTCAATAATGAATAAGATTAGCCTTGGACTGTAAAATAAAATAACTATTCATATAACGAAATAAACAATTCATTTTGCATATTTCTACGAAGAATTGCTAGAAATATGTATACACAAAACGGGTCTAATAAAGACATTATTATATAAGGTTCTCTCATATACGGCGAGGAATTCGGGATATTAAAACATTATTGGTAGAGCTCGTCAAATATTCAAACTGGGGACACTTTAATTACAGACACTAAAAGTGAAATTGCCAAAACATGAAAATTACGACCTAATGAAATGTGCATTTTCTTGTAAGGGTTGATCGTGATGATACACAGGTGATTAAATTGTACTGGTATTGATGTTTGAATCAATATAAATTATTATATCGTAATTCTCATCGAGATTTCTAAATAATGAGACTAATTTATTATTTGGATGAACCTCATTAGGTCTATTTGCTAGTACCTAACTGAATTTCATAATGGTATAATAAATAAACTTCTTTTGTCTCGTCGAACATGAGACGAGACAAAAGTAGTATATTTATTATACTTTTATAATCATAGATGACATATGTTCTATTTAACAGACCTTTGTGTTAACACTATAGTACACCGTACTAAGTTATTCTCACCAACTCCAGTCGTTCTTCCGCGAAAGTAACGAAGGCACATGCATGGCCAAGGATGACATTTGTCCTATTTCTATTTTACAAACCTCTAAGCTCTCACGATAAAACACTATAAGTTATTCATACTGGTTCCAATCATTCTCGCCTGACAAAGGTGGTACTTACGCATTTCTATAAACTTAATGCCGCGTCATAATGTTGCGGTTAAGCATAAATAATTGTTGCTGCAATAAAATCTGTAATTCAGGAATGTATCGTCGTCTGTCATCTGTATGTCATTGGTCTACTCTATGGTTGATTTTCATAGATCTCAATTTGCAACCAGAGTTATTAATTACTAAGAAGTGTATATACTTATTCATACATAATTTAACTTCTATTTTTCTTTATGAGATAGGCAGAAACTTTAATTTAGTTACGTGTGTATCATGCACAGACTGTTTTATAGCCACAAAAACGTGACAAACTTTCGCAATTTATTGTGATATCTATAAAGTATGGATTTTTAAACAAATCACATCATACAAGCAACGATAAGCATCATACAAGGTATAGTATACAATAACCCCAAAAAAGTTTAAATCTGAATAAAAACATGACATTTCGACGTTCCATATTAATCCATTCGACTGAACGGAACGGAACCAAGAAAAAAACAATAGGTTAATTTTTATCCTTTGTCATAAAACAAAAATAGAGTAGAAAGTAGAAACTCCTATTTTTTTTTATTATTTAAAGTTTTGACGTGATTTCAAAATAATTGATTGAATTGGAATGATACTCGCTTTAGTGATAATAAAGCAATAATTTTTGCAATTACATAATCATATGGAAAATGAACAGATACTTTATCATCACAAAATTTCCCATATAAATTTTGTCGGTGTCGATTTCATAATAATGAGAATTGTGAAAAAGCAAAGCACTTAAGTACAGAAAATTTTATGTTAAAAAATATTTGAGTAAAATGAAAACCAATTTATAACTGGTATTTTAGCTGCGACTGAGCAATATCAATGTTAGTAAAAACGTTCATATTCCCTCTGTGAATTTTTCTCTCAACTTCACACGGTCTTCACGTATAATTATAAAATATTGTCATTTTCACATTGTTTACAAACCATGAGCTATCCAATTAACATTTTAGAATCTCGAACCGATCCAGTCCAGCCTCACATGTCATAATAATTTCTAGCTTTTATATTTTTGCACATAGTTTCCACGGGGGGTACCCACATGGCGTTTCAGTGGGAGTTTATGCAAAGAAAATTTATATTATATGCTAATATGCATGCCTATAATGGCTGTTGGCAGCCGTAACAACAAAAATTTATTGTTGATAACATATAAGGAGATTATTGGTTAACAAGTAAAGGCAGTGCTCTTTATTTGATTTTAATGTTATTCTAACGAAGCTTGACTGCATTACATACCGGCTATTACTAATAGGAGTGGAAGCCAGAAAATTATAGGATATTATCGCATAATGTTACAAGATGTGTATACAAATATTTTTAATTTAATGATTTGTGAATTTAGTATTAATTTGATACTGTATTCTCAAATTAGACGACATTCATCACCGTTGTATAGCGACTAGAATGTTGACACTTCATTGCAAACATCAATTATTTAAACGAGCCACTGTTGTTACATATTTGTATGAGTTACCTATGTAGGTATTTGTGCAAAAAAGCTGGGATGATTTTTATGAATATTTCTAATTAGATATTCAAATTGTTACAGGTCATCTATAGTATGTCATATCATCTCTATAATCTGTTGTAATCTAAAATATACTTTGTTCTTTTTAAAGTAGAATGAAACTGAACGCAATAATCCGAGCGTTCCGTGTCGGCATTTCCCACGAAAACATTTTGCTGAATAGGAATAAACGTTTCCAGTCTTATGATTATTATCCCCTACTTGCTGTTTGACTATTTTCTTCTGAAGTTAAAATGTCAAGCCTTTATTTCTGAAATTCACCATTGACATTTACTTAAGCAATGAATATTTTCCAAGTTAATTTCTTAGTATGCGTCACTTAAATGATGTACCTAATACGAGATCTAATTTGTTTTACATCATTGTTGTTTCTGTTCTACTCTTTTGGAAATTCTTCTGGCGGGTGAAATCCATTCTTTGTTTAAATAATAAAAGCCTTTTGAACGTTACTCTCATTTTCATAGCGGAGCTATTTTAAATCTACAGAGTTATGGATACTCACAAGCTACAACTTTCTGATAACAACACTTATAGCCTAGAGGTATATCGAACAATTTCTTGTTCGTTATTAAAACAAACAAGCAACATCGGTTTCGTGATTAAAGAACAATACGAACGATTTGTCCACTACGGCGCTTTTGAACGCATTGTTAGCAGAAAATTGAATGGCGGTGGCGTATTCTCAGTTTAATATATATAAGCGACATAGGTAGAGGAGCTTGTGCGGTGACCGCGTCCGTTTTGTGTAAAATGTCAAAGTGAGGGGAAAAGGCGGGCGCAAAATTGTGTTGACGCAGTGACCGCAGCGTCAGAGCAGGGTCGGGCGTGCCGGCCTTTGGAAACTCAGCAGTCGCCGGGTGGCCTGCAACCCTGCAGCCCACTACAGAACAATTCTAGTGAACCCGTCATTCTTGAGGATAAGCGGCTCATTATTCACTAAAAGCCCACAGCGTGCCCGCTCGGGTAATTGGAGGCTTTGTTCCTTTGCGCTCGGCTTTGACGCTCTCGTGAACTACACGTGGCGCAGCTCCGACGGATTATATTATTCGCACAATCAACCATGTACGCAAAGCCTAAGATTAATCTGACATTTGAGACATGAGATGTTGGAACTGTGGACAAAGCTCAGTTCACGTACAGAAATAATAAAAAATAGAATTATAAAAAGCTTTCATGTAAATAAGTCCTCAACAGAATGACACGAATGGACAGCGAAGCTACATTAAGTTTAAAGTTAAGGAGAATTATGATACTATTGTCCAGCGTCACATCGAAGTGGTTTTTAGTTTGCGTGGGGAGCGTGGGAAAACTGGGAGAGGCAGAGAAACTATCGGATTTAGTGCGTGGCCGCTCCGCCCGCTAGCGAAGGCGACAAATATGACTTTAAAAATTTATAGCCAAGGCAGAAGCAATCGTGTTTTTAAAGCAATTTAAAACTGGAAAATAAAATGTTTGTAATCTATTTCGATTTATGTGCTGCAGTTTAAACAATGGACACGTATTGTAGTTAGTGCCCGGGTTAGGCACTATTGTAATTTTGAGTTATTTTGGCGAACACAGCATAACAGACGTATTCTGCTCATGACGTGAAACTAAGCAGAGAATGGCGAAGTGTGCACATGAAACTGAACCTTATGAGAATATTATGTGACAGAGAGCTAGCGTGTGTTCTGTGGCTGTTATGAAGATAGTAATGGAGAAAAATAGTTCATTTCGCTCATAAAGCACGACGATATATCATAACAAAGCACATTATTATTTTGCTGCATCTGTCTCTATTCAACCGTTCTATGTGTGACGTCATAACTGCTCGCGTATCTTTTCATAAATATGATTTACGTATTATATTATTGTATTTGAATTCACATCGACATTCACATTTGATGATTCATAATAATATAAATAATAATATATTCAAAAATATTTGTGAAACCTATATTCCAGCCCTAACCCTAGGAGCCTATCCTGATTATGAATATATTATATTTCAGTTAAATGACCTACACAAACAAGACTGGATAACAAGTGAGCATCGTCGGCTAACTCTATGACAGTGAAGTAACTTTCTAATCTAAGTTACAGCCTTTCGCGTCCCAGCGCTTCCAAAGTTATTGCAGTGCCAGTTATAGGCTAATTAATTGTAACTCGGGTAGACATCGTCAGTTTAATCACAAGTTGCAGCCCATCGACTATTAGCTATCAAGTTTTCATGGGAAATTCGAAACGCTCGCTCACATGACTGATTAGTGTAAGCTGAAGGTTCGTCAGCTTTATATATTTTAAAAGTATTTCCATCATTTTTGTTGTTGTCTTGTATCTGAACGTATTTTATTCATGTATTTACGTTTACCTTATGTTTAACATTTTCAGTTAAAAGTAAAATAAAACAAAATAAAATACCTAAAAGAAGAAAGTTGGAATCGTTCGTGATTTGTGTAGATAAACTTTACGATATCTAAATAGGTATTTACTTGAATTGGATTACAATCCACATCTTCTAATCCACAAATGTTCACATTACACTAGACATATCAGCTCGAATGACACGTGACAAGTATCAAGTAGTTGGTACTTAGTGGTATGATATGATACCTAGCAAAACCATTTAAAGAGCAATTTTAAGTTGCAGCGAGTTTTACCTAATTACAACTGTATTAGCAGTTGTAATTAGTTAAAACTCGCTGCGTAAAATCATAAAATATTACTTGTACAAAATACCGGGTTGTTCCGGTATAATCCAATGACGATGACGTTTTGATTAGTAACAATTAACCATTGTAAAATACGAGCAGTATACAATCGGTTGAGTGTGTGATAGCATATAGTAATTTGAAATTAAGTTTATCGTCGTCGCATGAGTAAAGCAAAAATATTGAACCAGATGAGACGTCATCAGATAAATACAGAACAAACCCAAAATATCATAGTTACATTTTTTTTACTGTAATGAAAAAATGTCTCCCGCATTTTCTCTGAATAATTTGTTTACACATAAAAGAGCAGCATACGTTGTTTTAGCGAGATGAGATGAGACTCGTTTATTTCGTAAAATGGCGACCATTGGAGTTAAAATTCAAGAGCTAATTTTTTAAAAAGAGGCGCACTCAAAGTGTCAGCGTCGCTAACTAAGACGGTCGGGCACCGGCGTTCCCAAGCTCAGGGGGCCCTCGGCCTCTGAGCAGCGGCCTTTTGTATAGGTCGCACATTCGTAATTTTATTACTATGTTTCACCCCAACTAAGATGTTTAATTTAAATTTTATTACACTTCAATTACACAAGTTTATTAGGGATAATTTTAATATCTAGTTAAGTTTAACATCAGTACTTACAGTTATCTGCTGATCATCTTATACATATCATAAAAATAAGTCGACAACGTTCATAGGCTGCAGTGACTTTCGTCTGTTTAGAAGCATAAAAAAGCTTAGTTAAGGTTTTTTAAATCTTTTTTACACCAGGGCCTAAGCTTATTTAGCTACGCCACAGCTGCGAAGGCCTCACAGGATCGCCGGCGCCCGTCATCGCGTCGCTCGTTACAGCGGGCCCCGCGGCGCTCCCAACACCACATACAAACTTATTAACATACCTCAGATAAACAACATTCAACCTTAAACCTTACAATATAATAAATATATATCACCAAACACGTCTTGGCGAAGGCTTACAACCAGCCTTCCTCATTACGTCTGTCAGCGTTATTGCCATCTCGTCGGAACATCAGTAAGCGCCGCTGAGAAAAATATTTACATACATCTCTCTTGCAAATATTGGAGCTAGCAGAAATGTACAGGTAGGTACATAATTATGTTTACTCATATGGTATTAATAACATTTCTGAAGATATACATGATTGCACGAGCACACAACGTTACGGAGATTGTAGTTAGCGTTCAAAAATGTCCCATATCCTAGTTTTAACTCCAAAAACAAATATTTTTCATATGCATCTATTGACATTATAAAAATGATAGACAACTTGTAGTAGTACGTACGTAAGTACTGACTTACTTTAGGATGATGTTAATTAGTACTGAATAGAAGGTTGGTACTAAAATTTGCAAAGATACTAAAAGCAATCAATTACGGTGATAAACAAGTATGTGAAAAATTTTACAAGTTTAAAATAGAACATGGTTACACAATATTTTTTAAACAAATCGGTAAAAGTGGTTTTGAAATTCTCAACAACATATTGCATTGTAACAGAGTGTTCACATCATGAACACCGAACATATTCGAACGTCCATTTCATAGCTGATTTCGCAATAAAACTTGCCATTAGTGGAATCGAGGCGATTGAATTACTGCGATCAGTATATTGGCTAAATCACTGTATCGGATATCAGGCTATTAAATCGAGCTTCACGCCTCTATTTTGTATTACTGTTATCACCGTATTAATGTCACATTCGCTGAAGTTAGGGTATTGTGTTAACTTGGTAATGTTATATTGCATTCCTTAACAAATATGCTTTACTATAGGTTTAAGCAGCAGAGATGACTATTAGCAGCGGCTACGCCCACGTAACAGACCACGTCCGTGAGATATGATTTTTTTTGCGAAGTAAAAGGTAGCCTATGTCCTTCTCTATACTCTTTAAGAATACCTATGAAAAATTTCAAGAATATTGGTTTAGAACATAAAGCGTGAAGAGGTAACAAACAAATTTATTTTCACATTAATTTTATAAGATTAGTTGGGATTGGAATAGTTTTATTTCATTGGAGTACATAAGCACAAGTTAGTCAGATATTTTAGTTACAAACTACTAAAATTATAATGATTGATCGAATGATGATTCATTACATTTCTTGCATCATCTATACAACACTTATTTAAAATATTAAAGCATACGACACAAATTCATAACGGAATAAATCTTTTAAAATATTTATAAAGTAAATATATTTTCTATATTATATTTTCCGAGAACTGTAACAGATGTAATAGAGCGCTTTCTTTGAGCTGAAACAGAATTTAATTCCATTACGGGTTACCTGTATCGCCGCCGAGGGACAAAAGCCGGTTTAATCCATTAAACAATACGAAGCACATTGGTCTCTCTATCCAGATCAAAACTAATGTTAATAATTGAATATTAGTATTCATTTAATATAAATATCAGATAGGTATCTGAAAGCATTTGAATTCTACACATGTATGTGTAATACATTTTATGTTGGCGTTGAGTACTACACATATCATTAAAAAACCGCTAAGCAGTTTTTGATGTAAAGTACCTGCATGTTTTGATAAACGTGGTAAAAAGTATGACTAATACCTATACAATAACTATACGTTATACTTATGTACATACTTCGCAATACATAGAAAGAAAAGTCAGACAGATGATAGAGATAGTAATATAACTATGCACTTCACATCAAAATCGTTAGTAGCATCCAGTATTGGCAATAGGCTCAGGCTTCCACTATTATTATTATTTATAGCTAAACTTTAATATTCATAGACATAGGAAACAATCTTCCGCTGTTTATGGAGCCTATAGGCGACAATCTTTGTTACATGTTTACTTATACAGCGCCATCGAATTGCTCTAAAATAACAAAACTTAGAAGAGCAATAATAAAATAAAATTCTATTACTCACTTAACACACACAGTATTGAAACAATCACAATATTTATGAATCAAACACGAGTCTCCACTTCAATTCCAGACGATAGACCAGGATCTGTCATAAAAATATTAGTTACGATATAACGTGGTCCAAACCAAAAAAGTTGTTAGGACCACAAAAGAGAACCTTAGTATGTCAACACATGTATGTACATACTAAGGGTGTACCAAATACATAATCCTAAGTACATAACATGATAATTGTATTTTTGATCGAGAAAGAATTACATAAATAACACTGGTTTATTAATACATTCAACCTTCCAGGAAATAAGATTGCGTTATGGGAATAGCTCTGTCTATAGTATCGTTCACAGATATTGGAAACCCAACTTTACAAAAGCCCTTTAAAATTATCATCATCATCACACCAATGTTGTGTTGTTCTCATTCTTCAGCACACACCTTTATTACATTAAAAATATTTTTTTTATAAAAATGATCAGTCCACTTTCTCTCTCCGTAAAATAAAACTAACTTGTGTCGTACATACACCTACCTAGTCTTAAGCAATTGTTTCCATAAACACATTCTCGATAGGGTTTATAGAAATATTTGCAAAGGTTTCTATAATTGAAACGGTTAAGTTTTATAGGCATCATAAAACTGGTTCCATGGTGTCGTGTTCGTGTCTAGTCCACAAGTGGGACTTGTCGAGGCGGAGGAGCTACCATAAAGAACGGTCGTGGGCGACGCGTGTTGGCACTAGCTCAGTACGGTTAGGATTGTGGATTGTGGGTGAAAGACAATATACAATGAATTACAATGTGATGATTTTGTGAGGTAGTGGGAGCTAATGAAATTCTAAGAATGAATTCTGTTCATCAGAATAAACTACTGCAGTCACTGTGAACTCCTTAACAAAAAAATATAATGTTTTGGATGTTATCATTAATAAGCTAAGTTGTTAAGTTAAATACATTCTTCGAAACAAAAAAACAAAAACTAAATAAAAACGTAGTCTAGTGGAAAAATATTCTTCATAAATAAATAGTATTTGTACTTAGTTTCATATTAAATTCACATTTAGTAAAATAACAAGTACAATTATAATTGTTTTAACATTCCTTCAGTTTATACATTTTATTTTATTAATTAACATTCACGATTTCAATACCTATGTTGAAACGATTTCGATCAAAAACTCTTTCAAAATACACACCAGGAATAAATATCTACAGAAAGCTGGAGTTATTGTGGAGCAGAACAAAAAAGGCGGCAAAAATGAGCTCGTACAGTGCTTTTCAATAAAACTAGTGGCGTGAAATCCTGCTATTGGTTTTCTTTGCAACATGCCGTAATTTGAGCCACCCGACCGACTGCGTTCAAACTAACATGGATATATTGAGAACATACATCCGCACAGTAAATTTGATTCGTACTTACCCTACAGGCCTTCAACTTTTACGAAACGATTCAAATGTGCAGTTTAATTTAGGAACCTGAAATGAATCGCAATAGATGGTATTAAAATTTTGCTTCATGGTACGAATTTGCGACGCATATCAGTTTAGGCCCTGAGCTGGATCGCTTTAAGAGATGATGGTTAGCCCCTTATAAAAACAGATAAAGCATATTTTAAGTTAAAGTATGTTTTGTCTGTTTCTGTCAATGTCAAATATTATAAATCTCGAAAGTGACAAGACATACTTGAGTTTAAAGAATGCTTTCAGTTTTTTTTTTATAAATTACGTCGTTAGTGTTCAAATAAATGTTTGTTAAAGTAAATTATCTTTTATTGCGGCTCCATGTTTGCAGTCGCTGATAAGAATTCGCATTTGATTTATATGAAAATATTACTTACAAATAAAATCACACATTCATAAATTTACATATATTCCGCCCTGTTTTAACTTAAAGATCATTTGAACTGTGATTTGAACTTACTGTAAGAAGATTGAAAGATGAAACCGACTGGATGACCCTGGGCTTCGACGCCAAAAGGCTGAAGATGAAACAGGGAATACGCTCGGACGAGACAGAGAATTTCCTTAATGAGAAACCTATTCCATCGATCATGCACGAACAACTTAGGTATGCGTGTAAACTAAATTCATTATTAAGTGCCCCTAATCGCACTTCGCAACTCTCCTTGTTAAATCCGTTGAGGGATTCCAATTTATGTGGGAAGCATGATTCTGACTGGGATAACGACTGTCATTTCCAAGTTATCACAACAACTGTTTACATCCACTCTACAGTTAATATTTTTATTGAAGTCATAAATATCTATGACCAAAACGCACCGACTATTGAAAGAAATTCAATTAATAAACTATGATTGGAATTTTATTAATTGTTAATTGGCATTTATTGTATTTAAATACAAATGAATGTTGTAAACGAATAACTAATGGACGAATAAGTAGTAACAAATTTACATTTTAGAGTAATATTTATATATCGAATTACCTAATTATAAATGAAAATTTGGTCACTATAGTAATATTTTATAACATTATATATTATGTACTTGTCTCTGAGAAATATAAACCTAAGAAAAAAAAGGAAAAGTGATAAAAGCCGTTGATATGTAACAGAAAAAAGGTTAGTCCACGCCCACATAAATTGAACGAAGTATATACCTCTATACCTACAAGGTAAAAGTTCGTAGCGTCAATATTATATTAATTTGATGTTTAAAAGTGTGAGTTTCCCTTAGACACATAAACATTATTCTTTGCACATAATTTCAGGCATTCTTTTATTCAGAGTCGTATCGGCAAGCAAAGTTTTAGTTTATAAGACTCATTGTAAGTGAATTTATTCTTTATGAGTCAATAAATGTTTAAACCTAAGTTTCTGATATAAATCTGATTTAAAGTGATACCATAGAAATGTATATGCTATGGTTTTTATATCCATTACAAATTATATCAAAGTGATATAACCTTATTCTTCACATGGCTTGACTATATTCAAAACGCGCGGGAATTATGAATTAATCACATAGTCAGTAACATATAATATTAGATAGCCGCGACCGGTTATGAATTAGACCAACTGCGTATGGTATGTATTCGCCGCATCACGCCTGCTGGAACCAATTCAGACGCGGGAACCACCTCGCTCGAATGCCAAGTCCGGACATGCATGACTCCACAAATTCTTTTACATTTATGTTAAAATTATATTATCATAATAATTTCCATAGTACCCCAACCGGTACAATAAAGGCAACCTTATTATCGAACCTAATTATAGTTCTTTGTGTTTAAATTCGGAGAGATTTTTTTATTTAAATCAAGTCACGTCGCGGCGGGGCCGCTCGGGAACAAAGGGATATATTGAGTTGTTAAGATAATTATTCATTATCTTGTACGCCCAATGCAATTCTTATGTGCATACAAATTGTGTTTACTTTAAAATTAAAGCGGACAAATTATATTTTCTCTTTTCGTGTGTTTCTTTTGAATATTTAATTAAGTAATTTACATACAGATGATCTGGATTTTAATTCACTTGCTAATATTTTCGACACTTAATATTATACTTGTCAACTTCTAGTATGTATTCGTATTCATATGTAATAATAAACGATACTTGTTTCATGAATAAACTATTCGTTATAACATCGGCTTTATATAGCTCGGCTTTACCTCGCGCGATAATCCCGCCTCGTATGCACTAACCAAAATTTCCAATATTATAATAAAGATTACAAACCAAAAATATGAAGTAGATAAGTATATCATTTATAGCTCAATCTTAATAGAATTATTTCGAACAAGCAGTAAATTCTGATTATGATTTATCTCACTCAGTAAATAACCACACGCGAAATTTCACTAAAAAGAAGAGAAATCTCTATCCACCTACTAAAGGAATACATTAGAGGGAACGCACTCACAGCAACATAAATTCAAGTGTGGCAGAACGCGTCACATAAACTTGATTTATCTTTCGTGACGTAACATAAGCTAAACTCCTTACAAAAATTCTATGTTACCATCTCACTTTTAGAAAAACATCGCCTCGAGTAATCTGAAGGTAGTTAAAGTCGTATCTGGCTATAGCAATAAATATAAAGTTGTGCTCGCGTGGGACAGCTGCAAAAATTTACGCTTATTACATCACAAACGTACTCCCGAAATGTTTACATGCCTTTGGGATATGAATTTCTTGTAGATGGAGGCCGGAAAATTATTTTTTCTCGCAAGATTATATATTATATTTGTGAATTTCATATAAAGTATTGAAAGTCATCATCCGCCGCCAAGGTTCCACTGCTGAATACAGGCCTGCCCCAAGTATTTGAACTATTTAGATAATTATTATTTTGTTTTTGTAAAATTCGAAAATTATATTTATTCAAAAATACATATTAGACAAAGAAAATGTTTCAAAATAAAGAAACAGAGAATTTTTCGATATATAAATTAAAAACCACTGTACAAAATGTCGAGTTGATGAAATCGTAGTGAATAGCTGCTGTGTCGTTGAGTCGAGTAATTTGCATTCATTGCCCGGCGTTATACAAGATGTAAAAACTAGTGGAGTACTAGTACTGCTAGTAGTACTAGCCGGTATTTATGCTAATAGTGCCTGTAGTTGCAGGCGCCGGTGCATCTGAAGTGAGGCTGTATGTATGCACGTTTATAATAGTTAATACTTGACGACCTCGGTGGCGCAGTGGTAAAGTTCTTGCCACTGGACCGAGAGGTCCGGATTCGATCCCCGGTCGGGTCATAATGGAAAATGACCTTTTCCTGATTGGCCCGGGTCTTGGATGTTTATCTACATATGTATTTGTTATAAAATATAGTATCGTTGAGTTAGTATCCCATAACACAAGTCTCGAACTTACTTTGGGGCTGGCTCAATCTGTGTGATTTGTCGTAATATATTTATTTATTATTTATTTATTTATACTGGAGTGAATTTTAAAAATAATAAGACACATGCTTATTTTTCTACTAAACAGAATTTCAAAACGCAATTTCATGTTTAGTATTAATTTTTATTAAACCTAGGTCATATCAAATGGGCTGCAATAAACGATTGTTTTTATTAATATGGTTTTTATTATATTGGTTGAGAAAGTTCATCATCGCACGTTTGTATTCTCAACAATGGCTGATACGAACATCCGATATGGTTTGCAATATTTTTGCAAAATTCGCAAAAAATATAGTATTTCCAATCGAACGCAGGTAGTTTCATTTCAATAAGCAAACAAGCATTATCTTTGCCTTATTTAATTAGATTAAACAGATACTTGCTGTATCCGGTTGTTGCTTTGCAGGCTATAAATTAAATACTTGCTTCAAAATTCCATTCGATTAAACAGAACAATGCTAGTATAAAGCGTACAGCAGAAATACTAAGCTAATTGAAAATGGACCTGGAAATCTTGAATGCGATAACAATTAACTTGGCGCCATAAAATAGTAATTAGTCAACATAGACCGGGTAAGGCACCGCAGGCAATCGTATTTATTAGTTACTGTTCAAACAATGAGCTAACTGCCGGCGCATAGCTTGTCTCATTTGAATAAATCCAATATAGTTTTGGCGTTCAGCACAAAATTACTGTTGATTTTGTAAATGTTTTTCGATTCAAATTGTTGAATTATTTCACTTTGAGGTTTGCTATTTACATTTAGAGTGTAAAATCGCTAGAGATATTGCATATTTAGCGAAAGAAAACAGTTCGTTCAATTGACATCGCAAGCATTTAAAATTTAATCATAATAAATTGTCTTTCAAAACTGTTTCCTTAAATCAAATTACACTATGTTAATTACAGTTTCTCCTTCACCATAATAATGTGGTTGATGTCAACAATACTATAATGGAATATCGTATAAGTTTATTGACAGTGTGTAGTGAACAATCCGCTTAGTAACTGAATATTCATAACATATTCATCTGATATGGTGCGGAACACAGCAAATGGTATAGTTCCCTCGTTTTGCGCTCGTATTGATACTGAGACATAGTTATCAATTCATTATTCTGATCTGTATGAATATGTATCAACTTCAGAAAACGCGGGATTTAGAATAAAAGAGGTATTAGGATCCAAAGAAAAAATAGACATTCCATGTGACCAACATTCTTAAATGTCATACAGGGCCTTGTTTACTGAAGGCATTAAATCAAATCAGATCATTGATTCAGACATTAGACCTTCACTATTTCAAGTCAAATTTTAAATTACATAATATTTTCAAACTACTGACATTTCGGAACGTAATAATCTTCTTCATTCACCGTTCAGGCGGTGCGAGGTCACTCAAATGTTGTCCTGATAATAATTGCTGGAGGTCTCTACTGTCCGTAGTCGTCATTGTTAAAGTTTTTTAAATTTTACTTAATACCTACGATTTTTTATTTATGCATGAGCTACTTTCAAATATCATCACCATCGTCGTATCCTCCTGACTGAGGTCATGACCAGCAGTAGCTGCTACTCTATTGACTATCTTGTGCCTGCTTTCAAATATTTCTATATATTTGTGTAACATAAAATCCCATCCTAATCTACTTATTAATTGTACTGCTCTGATCAAATTCCTAGTTAAACTGTATTTTTCTTTTTTCAGGTAGTTCCACATTATCAAAAATAAAAATATACATGTAGTAATGGTTTGAATAAAATAAATGTTATTAGGATAACATACAATACAAGGTAAAATATAGCGAAATTTATTACCTAATTGGAAAAGGAAAACCGTAGCGTATAGGCGCCGTTCACACCGACGCCGACCTACCATACTTCCGCGCTATCCGACCCTCGCCAAATTCTGTGTATTTCCATTTGTATCTGCATATATTTGTGTTTACCTGGCAAATAAAATGCTTTTATTTGCGCGTGCCTTACAAGAGAGTAGCTTTTTTTGTTTCGATACAATTTGAAAAATTCTTTGACACGTTGTAAATTGTATGCTGCTGATGCGGAGTTCTTGACAAGAAGTGGCTCTTTAATAGACTTTAGTATATTTCGTAAACAAGAGAAAAGCAACCACAACGGCCATAATAACAAAACATGAGTAGCGGCGGCGGCGCCATAATAAAACAATCTAATTATCTAACAAGGCCCACTCACAATTCCGCCGAAAATGTTAAAGGATGAGAAGTATTGTTCACCTGAGTATAATATTTATGTTCCAAAAGATTCATATTGCAAATACCGACGCGAAAACATATTTTACAAATAACAGGTGGGGCACTCTGAATTTTAGATGTGATCAAACCTCATAAGGGGTATTCCTTAGTAGGATTGGCCAGTGGATCTAATACTATATATTCCTAACCTATATACGCTTATACAGCACTGAATACGCAAATTCGAAAATAAACATATTCATGTCGCGCTATAGTAAAAAAGAAGAAGGTTAGTCTTCCATTTGGATCCACCATCCTGAGATGCTTTGTCTTCTTTTCTGATCCACTTTTGATATACTTTTAAATTCCACTACTGGATTTTTATCCAGACATAATAATACAAATAGACAACAACACACATTATAGTGATAAGTTGCAGAAATACAAATAGGTCCATCTCAGTACATATATCACCCAGAAGAGTGGATCAACAAATAAATATGAAAAAAATACACAGATTAAGTTATAATATGCAATAATTCTTACTTTTATTTAGGATCGAGAGTAAATAAGCCTTCTGTACGTTAGTACTATTACCTATTCTATGACCCGACGCCGAAACATACATATTTTACCAATGGCAGAATTACTCCAGACAAACCGGTGGGGCGCGATAATATATGGCTAGCTAATAAACTTTGTAAGCGATCGGCAAAGGAACTATTTTATCCTTTGAACGGTTAGGATCTGACTGCGGCTGAGATTCTGCGCCAGCCAGTAATGTGTTTATTTGACCTATTAAATATTTTGCATTCCAGATATGTATCTACATTTTTTTTAAACGCTGCGAGGTAGTAATTGTACTATTTAAGTATGTCTTTAATGTTGTACTGAATAAATTATTTTAAAACAATACATATCAATTCAAATTAACATTTATAGATTGTTTTTTCAAAAATTGTACTCCAGTATTGCTACTCCAGTTGGAAATCTATTTAAAATTAGCAAATAAAATTTTGTAATATACGAAAATAAAATAAATCATACATACATTTTTTGTGTAACATAGGTATTTAGATAGATTGGTGATAATCAAAAAAGGAACAAACATCGAAAGAAAGACAGTAAACAACGTTAGTTGAAATAAATTAGTTGTCATAACAGACAAAGATTTACGCTGAGACATTTTATCGTATCTGGAGAGTTATTAAGATCAAAACGGTGCTTATCGAAAGGACGGCGACATTCCCACCGCGCTCCCTTCCTTAAGGCTGGTTCCACATGGGCGATTTTTCTGTAAGCCCTGTTACACACGGCACGAGCGCTATATTCGACCGCACAGGGTGACTCAACCAAAACAGGTTCTCGAGACTGATATCTCTAAGTAGCTCTAAATGATATCCATAAAAATATTATTTATTATTATTATTTAAAAAATTTGCAGCGGCGGTTATTAGGTATAAGTAAAAGTTTAATATAAATACCTATATATTAAATTAATTCATTAATTAATTCATTCAATTTAATTATTCTGCATTCCACAACAATAAGCCCACCATACACATACAGAGCTAAAGGTGACCTTCGAGTTTAACAACATCTTTCAATCCCGTAAGGGATAAGAACGTGAAACTGTATCTGTATTCATTTAAAGATCGGAGTGTTTCATTATAATAATATTTACTTTAATTGATTTGAACATTAGATCATCTTCGCGGGTCTAATAGAATTTCCTACTAAACGAAAGTACCCTTAAATGTTGTTTCCTATTTGTAAGTTTTATATTTACAATATTATGTTGTGTACATAAAGTAATTAATAAAATAATTAATATTTAAAATACCAATATGTAATACATACCTATATATGTATACCTTTCATCATTAGAAAATAAATACGTGTCGAAAAATTATTATAAAAGTTATCCTGTCCGGAATGATCGTGTACAGAGCCCATCACAACATTTGTCTTAATTAATGACTGGGCCTTATTATGACCGATACATGCCGCTCCATTAACGTAACGAACCTCTGTCAAGGTGTCCGTCAGTCATCACCTCTGTTCCACATCCTTACCGCCCTACTCTGTTATTACTTTACATGTGTTTTGACACAAATTAACGTATGCCACAACGTATGTAACGTCTTGCTGTGAAGCATTAAATACATTTATAAGTGGTTTCAAAATTAGGGCTCAAGATAACAACAAAATTAAAATTCAACTGTTATGTATTAATCGCGTCTACGTAATTTGGGTCGTTGGGCGACTGGGACCGCAATAAACTAAGACCACAGTCCCACTCGTCGCAGCACTGTATCTTACTGTGTTTACTTGGCCCGTGGTTGATGGAGCATGTAATATAATCGGTATACAAAAAAGTACCAGGTAAATAGAACTCTAAAATAGTTTCATGTATAGTTTTTATGACTGATGTCGCGGGCAAAGATTAATCCATTTTTGTGCACACGACATCATACATTCCACAGAAATATAACTTAGTTAAAAATAAGCATTATCATTTACTCGCACATAGAAAATTTGGTCCCGGTCGAGTAATTGCAAATATAATGTTGAGTAACTGGGACCGCGGTCCAAGTTTATTGCGGTTCAAGTCGCCCAACATAATTTCATCTCGTAAATATCGTTAGACACACACTCATAACATAGTCGACCGTGTACTGACTGATATATAGATGGCGCCACTATGTGAAACCAGGAACACGGTCGTAAAGACTTATTTCGCTTTTAACCGACCATAAAATATGATTTAAACACTTTGTCGGATAATAAATATCGCACATACAAGCAGAAACTTGGTAGTGTCATGTAAATAATCATTATGCGCAAGATACACTTAAGAACTTGATTGATAGATCGTCTTTGTAATAACTACGCACCTTTTTAGCATTTCGACGAAGATTAAAGATGAATGAATAGTAATGCAAGGAACAATATACTTATCAGAAATTGATAGTAATGAACGATGGCGTAGATGTATATTATTATATTCAATATCATGTAATAATATAATAATTTGTGAAGAAAAATAAATTAACAAAGAAGTGTTAATGTCAATGTAGTAGATCTAAGCTCTGAATCTGTCTTGTCTATCATATTTCTTTCTTTTATCTATAAAAGAACGAATGGCCATTGAATGTGCTGCCTCAATTCACTGGTTAAACACATTACCATATAAACCGAAATGTCATTGCTAGCTTCGTGGACAAACAACACTGCGTACTAACTCATCATGCGTTTCATTGTAACCCCACTATAAACTAATCAATGCAGGGTAATGTAAATTTTCATTTGCAATAATTCAGCAACCTAATTAACATAATAGGTTACTAATATCTTATTTTCGTAAATAATTTGGAAACAAAAATGGAAGAGAAATATAGATTAGAACGACTTCTAATTATTTATACTTAAATATTAAAATTCTTATATTCACAAAGCATAATAAATGTCCATAGGATGACTAAGATTAAGACTTGTGACTTGCGTTGTTCTAAGTAATTTATAGATTATCTCACTCTGCGATATGGGTACGATAACACAGAATACAAACATAAGATGCATTCTAACAGTTCACTTGGTCTTTATTGTTACTGACAACCTCGGTGGCGCAGTGGTAAAGTGCTTGCCTCTGAACCGAGAGGTCCCGGGTTCGATCCCCGGTCGGGTCATGATGGAAAATGATCTTTTTCTGATTGGCCCGGGTCTTGGATGTTTATCTATATATGTATTTGTTATAAAATATAGTATCGTTGAGTTAGTATCCCATAACACAAGTCTCGAACTTATTTTGGGGCTAGCTCAATCTGTGTGATTTGTCCTAATATTTATATTTTATTTTTATTTATTGGTTATTCTGTGCCATCAAATTCATTGTGACAATGTATTCAACACAGCATCTGTGACTTCTTAACCCATCAATTTAATGTCAGCAAACACTATCAGAAACAGACCGCTGAACTCGGCGATTACGACGTACACCCATTTCAGATTTACGGCAATAAAAAACTTACGTAAACTACACAACGTATATTGATTTGCGTTAACATCTGCCTGAGTTCGCCAATAGTGTGCAGCCGAATAAGATTCATTCTACAACGAACAGTCTTCCGTGCTATAGAATTCATTGTGACACCCTTATCGACAAAACGACAAGCTGTGACTTCTTATCCCAGAAATGTATATATTGTGCTGTTTAATGAAAACGGTGAACAAAGTTGATAAGGCATGCGGTCCGATAATGCGGCCCTGCGGGGAGACGAGTCGGGTATAAATCATTGCTAAGTGAGATCGGCTCGATGTGTGAACCCGTTAATCAACCCCGAATGAGACCGCGCCGACAGTGATGGGCCGTCTTTAAATAAATTAATCGAATGAAACGCCGATCAAGCTGCCGGAATATTCCATTACTTAATTTCTACAACGATCTAGGTTTATTAATTCAAAATGTTTTTGATACACTTCAAAGTCAATTCGTTTATATTTTTAATTAGCTAACATTTTTAAAATATAATTATTGGTTTTATTATTTCTTTTTAATTAATTAAACTATGTAAAATACCACGAATGAACGACGTCACTAATAGTAATATTTACCCTGTAATTCATAAAATACTTTAAGCTAAAGTAACTTTTGTCTCGTTCTGTCAATGTCAAATATTGTAAACTGTGAAAGTGACACAACATACAGCAGCTTTAACCTTACCTTTTTATGAATAACAAGGTCAAATAGAAACAAAGACTTCTAAATAAGTATGTATGACCTAATACACAGAGCACTCTAGCCATTGAGTTCAGAATAGTTCATTAAATAGTTTCAATATAGGAATCTCAGGATTAAGCGATAACCAAGAGGTATGGACCGCTAAACTGGTCGAACGACCAATCGCCCTCGGAGTAAGCTTGCCAATGTAATTGTTCCCTATAGTCAATTAATTCAAGTGCACTATTACAGTTGATGGCTTTTAGATCAATATCTATTTTCATGAATAAAACATACATGTGACGTTTAATTTCTTCATAATAAAAACATCATCATATTTATTTGAAGAGCTAGCAAATTTCAATTCTTTAAATATAGAGTTCAAAAATATTTTGTGCTCAAAGTTTAACATAATAAATAATACAAGAACGAAATTGTAGCCATGTCAAATTAAAGATACAAGTCATTTGTTTTTTTTTTATAATATCATCAAAAATATTTTTTAAATTCCCAAATAGATTGCTTTAAATAAGTTACCATATCAGATCCATTTTCATTGAAAACAAAACTAAATTATAGTTGGAATTCATTACATTCCAAGGGTGAGTTACACCAGCTAAATTTCACGTTGACTGGTGCAACGCCCTTAAATGGATGAAGTTAACACATGATGATGACATATAACAATGTCACTATTAGCATAATAAAGATGTTATATGATAGATACTAAACGCCCATGTTTTGTATAAAAAAATTTAATGCTTTTGATACTCTGTATATTTCTCAAAGCACAGAAATAAGCAGTTTATTATGAACATCATAATACACTTTCAATTTAGCAACCTGTTTTAACCGACTTTGCCTACACAAGTGTTTTCTAGAATCACTTAAGGTTTTTAGTATACTTTGCTTAAGCAATAAGGCTGTATATTATTACGTCCGGTAGTAATTAAGTTGCTATACGACTCAGGCAATTTATGGAACACCCATGATTTTATTTAGTTATAAAATTTTATTGGAAATTAATAGAAACCAGTCCGTTTTCAATTCCGTGTAAAAAATGTACTTAATCATGCATAAATGATGCATAAATCAACTGCGGGATTAAAAAGATTTATTTTCAGTATTCAGCGATGTGAAATTATATTTTTTTTTGTTCTATTTAATTCTTTGTAGTATTTAATTGGCGTTATTTGTATATTTGTGTAACCCGTGGTCCTACTGAAAATAAATAAAAGTATATGGAGAATTGTCTGACGAAAATATTTTTAGTTAAATATTTACCTTTTCCTTAGATAAACATAAGGGCAAATTACATTGAACAACAAATTATGAAATTAAAAATTACAATTTCAATGCGAAATATTCGTATATTTTTCATGAAATGTGTTGTTTTCACAAATATTTTTAATCAGACTAGTACTATCTGTCATCTAGAGGCAAGTTCAAACAAATTCTTTTGCTATATTCTATTGATATAATTTAAATGGAAATGTATATAATTTGAAAAGCACACAAACGGAGTTGCGGACATAACTATTTTTATATGTAATTATAGATTATAAATTACTACTAAAATAATAATAATAGCGACTACTTATCACTGGATGGCGGTGGGTAATCGTAAAAGTCAAGTCAAATGCCTTTAGGTGACATCAATAAAATCTGACACCAGTGTTAGCTAAGACCACCGCACTCTATATGAAGATTATTTTAATTATACATTTCAACATGACATACAATCCGACGTGAAGTCACCATTATCCCAGCAAATGTATAGCACTCATCAATCGTGACGCCGCTAAATAGAGGGGTAATCACGTAAACATATCAGTTTTGTACATACATAACACTGGAGCTTTCACAAAAAATTGTTGATGTATCTAAAATATTGCTATCTCTTCCTTCAGTGGCCTGATTCTATGTATGATGGTCTGTACCTATGTATGAACGCGACAAACTAAAAAAACTACCGGATGAATTTTATACCAGTAGAAAATGTGATTTCTGAGGAAGATTTAGGTGTATAATTTATTATGGTTTTACCCGGTCAGGGACACTAATAGTACGTTACATAAATTCCTCGCAATTTAAAGGAAAAATATCTCAGGCCACGGATGAAAGAGATAGCAATATGTACCTTGCTTCAAAAACTTCTTAAGACTGCGGGCTCTTGTACTCTTAGTCTTAGATTCAAGGTACAAATCTGAGTGAATTAGGAACATAATCACATGCAAGTGACAGACTGTGCGATGCGACCTAACTTTTGTGACGTGCATTTATTAGAAACCATTAAGTAAAGATTCAAATCCATTGTTCAGACTTTATCTTGTTTTGATCGTAGTCAGGTTTGATAATATAATATTTGTTATGATAGTTAAATATATAAATAAATAAAATGTATAAGAACAATACACACAGATTGAGCTAGCGCCCAAGTAAGTTCGAGACTTGTGAAATACATATATAGATAAACATCCCAGACCCGGGACCTCACGGATCAGAGGCAAGCACTTTATCACTGCGCCACCGAGGTCGACTTAGTAATATTATGACATGACTTTAACAGCAGTGTTGTATTTTCTGTACTAAAGTATAAAATATGACATCCTCCTTTTATAAAAGTCGGTAGGAAAGAAAGAAAATGAATTAAACTAAATTTTTTATTTTTATTTTTTAAGAATTAAATTTCAAGACTATTTATTTTCTATCAAGACTATGAAAAATTTTGCGAACGAACTTCATTGAAATTTATATATATTTTGAGAAAGTAATAATAAAAGTTTACATCACTTAACATTTCAAGAATAACTTATTATGCACTCGATCAGTAGTGATATGAATGGATGTTACATTGGGTTCGCAGACGGACAGACAGACTTTCTCCAGTAATTGACTCCACAGTGTCGCCCAGATGGCTGACTTATGTTTTGATTACTCACCCGTTGTAAGATTAGTCATAAAATATTTTTGTCTGTTGTGCAACGACAATTTAGTTAAGTGGTCGACACATTAACTCTATTTCAAAAGCAGCTATTTTTTTAAATAAAAATACTTGTTGAGGCTTTTTTAATTCATCATCAATCTTCAACAGCCATTTAAACGTGTTGGGGCACAGGCCTTCCTTATATGGAAGGGCACCTAAGAAGTTAGGCCACAACCCACCCCACGCTGGCCCATTACGGATTGGCAGGTTTTAACAACTGCAAACTTAATCGGGATGTGCCTTCTGTGCTTCCGAAGTACGAAGAAGATAATACGTTTTTGATCCCATTGACCTACCATTGTGAAAATGTCTTAACCGCAATTACCACAAGTCGAGCGCGCTAATCACTGCGACATTGAGCTCATTTTTAAATTCACAGCCAAAAATCCGCCAAAATTCACATTATTAAAGCCAAGCCAAGGTTGGGTTAAAAAGTGATTTATTTAGGTTGGCTTGCACCATAAACTTTGCCGTTAACATTTAAGTTAACACCAAAGTTGTTTGTCTAAACGTCAGCAGCGCGCCGGTTAAAATCAACGTCAATTTTGATGGTGCAACTCACCCTTAGCATTATAATTTACTAAGTGGTTCGGATCAAAGCGCGTCAATCAACACGTTAAACAACGTGTTTTACTTTAGCGGTCCTCATTTTTATTTTACCTTGCCGGGAACAAAGTTCAACGTATCGCCTCCCTTTAAATACAGATGAAGGTTAAGTGGGCGCTGTCTGCTTCACTTAGATCGTTGCCCGAAGGTCCGCCTCCGTGGCGAACGGTGGCAGCCACTTGTGTTACGATATTGTATTATTATGACGGCAACCCTGCGGCTAAAGACTAAACAAAAATGAAACGTAGATTCGCAAATTGCATTGTGTTTTCGTTTTATGAGACTTTGTACACGGATTATCAAAAGAACAGAATACAGATAAGATGTATTGTTATTCTAAAATTATGCCTTGAGGCACACAAAACGAAAAAGTTAATTAACTTATCATTTATTTTTCTCATTAAATGATTGAAACAATATAAAGTATAAGTAGTTCACTTATTACACAACGATCAGTTTCCCAAAAAGAGATCAAAGATTTTTTTTTAATTTATCTTCTGTAAATATGACTTAATTTATCATCAGTATAAATAAAAAGTTCACTATGTACACATTTTATAAGGAGCGCATCTGTACTCTCGCAAACTCTTGGTAATACCGAGGAAAAATTAAATTTCCACGCAAATTAGTTTTCCAACCGTTCACATCTCCGCTCCGTCGGATTTGAATGTGAAAATTGTATTTCAATATTGTATTGGCGAAAATAGTTTGGTCGTTTGAGTTCGAGGCTCGTTGGAGGGCCCTCGGCGGCACTCGCTGGTCAACTCAATACACACTCGTCCGCAATCGTTTTCACTGCCGGCGAGATTGCTTAGCTTGTTGGTTCTGATTGAATTCACCCGAACGACCACCGCCGGCGCCTGACCCGGAAAATTAACTCACCAGATAAATGCCGATATGTGTCAAGTGGTTACTAGGGTAAATAAACTACCGTTGTGGTCGTTTCGGCTGTGCCCTGAAATTAAGTGTCTACTTGCTGGCCCGCATGACGATGTTGGTTTTCATATTCGATAAAATTAAATCAAGTGGGGTAGGTTATTTTGAAGTTGATTAATTTTATACACCATACATAGTATGGAACTTGTTTACATGATGAAAGATGGAACAGATAATATAACTTTAATCAATCAGAATATCAAGAATGAATGTCAAAAAGGTCTTCCATAAAATATCGTCCTCAAAAACCAGCGGGAAAAGATATTGCGTGGATAAATAAAAACAACCATTTCTTTAATTGGTGTTTAGTTAAACAATCGTTTAATCTATTTACAAAAGCAGCGAGACCATCCCAGCTATAAAATTAAAGTGAATGCTGGGAAACCGACGCTTACGTAAAAGAATGGCCAAGAATCATAAAAAGGCGAAACAGTGTACAAAGTAATGTTTTTACAGTGCGCTATTAATCTCTGCGCTGAATAGGGTCAGTGCTTTCGAGTGTGAAATCTCCATGGTTTTATAGTGGTATAAATGCAGCAATTAACACGTTAAGTACCAGTGTGTTAGATATTGTTGTTGTTTCATCATTAAGATGGTTTATTACGGCTGCGATATACGATATCTCCCTGCAGAGATCATTATAGTAGCTCCGTCCGAAAATCGTATTATCCGATGCAGAAAAAGGTTTCTTCAGCTACGTCCTAATTAAAAATTCCGAGCGAGTGCAAAATGAGACAAAGATACCCGATAATTAAGTCGGGTAAAGGTCCTGATACACGGACTGTCATAGTAAGTTTTCAAACATGCAGTCTCGTTAGCACAAGACAAGCGTTTGTCACCTTTCCGAGGGAGGCATTCATTTCTTTGCTTTGCAAACGCAAGTATCGAATAACGACGACATAGGTATAATGGCGTTTATGGTCTGCAGTATGCAGACTGCGCTACTAGCTAGACCAATTAATTTGATCTTGGCATACCTATAACAATGTAGGTATCTTCATTAAAACCACGATAACCCAAGTTAACGAAAAATTCGAATATCATTTAATTTAAAGTCTTATTTTTCCTTTTACACGTTTCTCTGGTACTATGATAAAATTATTTTATACTGAAAACCTTGCAGGAGCGGTACTTCTAGGCGTAGATAAAATATTTTGGATATAAAATCTATGGAGCTCTACTTCAGTACTTTCCTTATTTTACGACGCAGTGGAGTGACGCATAAATTGAAAGAGGCTCAGCAGACACCGCTGTTGGTGCCGGCTTGTCGCTGGAGAGCTGGTGTCAATATTTAATGACTTCACCCGGTCCACCCTTGAGCTTACAGCACTGCAACTATTCATACTTCCTTTAAGCGATATAAGTGATATAAGATGCGGAGAAAAGTTTAATGTGATGATTTTTTATATGTAACACAAATTAAAATTAATATGAAACAACATGTATCTTACATGTACAACGGCGGACTGAATCCTATCCTATGCATGTAGTACAGTGAATCGGGAGAGGTTCCTTACAGGGAATCTGTTATAGTACAGTAAATCGGGGCGATAGGTTGAGACCACGATATGAAACGAAACGATATATATTTTTTTATTTCATATTAGATTTGATGCAGAGTTAATTCAATATTTTATTAGTGTATAATTTTTTTCTTAAAATCAGCCAGCATTATCCTTACATATTATAAAACAAACTCCTCTGCCGCGTCTGTCTGCCTGTTCGCTATAAAATAAAAAAATACTGTACGGACACCAATAGATAGTATGATTCCTGAGGAAGGTTTAATTATATGATGATTCATTATGTTTTTACTCGAGCGAAGTCAGGACGGGCCGCTAGTTTTTTTATATAAATACACAATTATTACAATCTGAGCTTCTCGAGCTGTGGGTAAATATGAAGCAAAATGTCGAAGGTCTCATAGATGGACAAACCCCTTTGGTCTTTGCTTTGATCAGTGGCGACCTACAGAAGCTTGAAATCAAAGCGTAACTACATGCCTTAGGATTATTATGGTCTTTTGTAATTACAATATTCTGATAAATATTATCTACAGGAATTAGTCTTGTATATCAGTTATTATAATAGGCAAAGCGTTGAAGTCTTTTATTATTTTCGTAGCAAGCGTAGCGCATCTACGAAAAACTTGAGTAAATTCAGGCAACAACGATAATTTCTTCTAAACTTCGATTTCATCAAAAAAATATTATGTGATTTATCATACAAATCAAAATCGTTATAAGTAAATATTGAATTTTAAAAAATAAATAAATATTTGGTATATAATAGATGTATAAAAATATAATTTTCATTTGCTTCGGTTCTAAATTCTGAGAATAATATTCAATACAAATAGATTAAGTCCCCAAGATAAAAAAAGTAGTTTAATGTTCTTTGTCATAAAGTATCGCTGGGCGATGCAATAAAATCTTATAGGGTTCAATAAAAATAATGTTAGCATATCTGCCACACACAGACCACCTACGGTTTATATAGCCTTGTAGTACTTGATATTTAACAGTTATAAAAACTGTACGCCATTTAACAGCAGCCAGCACTTCTACCATTATTAGTACTGTTCTCTTTCTTATAGAAATAAATAATACGCAAATCAATTATTTTCTTTTTTACTAAATGCCGTAATACTCACATTTACAGATAGAACGAAAAAGGTACTGTCCCAATGAGGGAGACACTATTGAATAAATTCGACAAAAATTACATTTCGGAATGAATTTTAAAACGTCTTCTTTAAACGAAAACAGTGCTGAACTTAAAACAAAAAAGCCGCCAATAAAAAAAGATAGGTATATCATAAAATGCGAAGGCTAGAAAGCCACTTTTACTGACTAGCGTTCCTAACTGTAAATGACAATAGTAATTTCGTCCCGTTTCACATGTTAACTCTGCTCTGCTTTTATGTGTGGGACTGGATACCCTGATAAATCCTTATATTTATTATTTATTTATATATATTTTTCAAATGTCAAAAACAAAAAAATATATGGAACTTGTAGGCAGTAATAGATATGTTATGATGAATCAAAATATATTTTAATGAGAATAAAAAAATAGTAAATTACGTAATTTACGAAATTTTCTACGAAAATAAAAACTAAAAAATTTTGATAAAAAGAATTTTAAAAACCGTTTATAAATTCTGGTCAGACTTTTGATATATAACATCCCAATAACCTTTCTTTGGCAAGGATACCAGCGGAAGCGACAAATTCTCTTTTGGTTTTCGTCCAAAAATGCTCTTACATTATAATGTTGAAGACAAGAGCTGGCCTCATATGGATACGACGAAACGGCACATACCTGAAAAAAAAAGAAAGTACCTATTATGCATCTTTTTAAAAGTGACAGTGATTTAATTTGCCTAAAACTGCTGTAATGTTACAAATAAATTCTTATAACTTCAATTATTTTAATGTTTTTCTCTCTCTCTCTCATCAGATAGTTTTCCGGTTTTCTTCCTTAGCCGCGCAGCGTCGGAGCCCAGGGTTCGCTAAATGATTCTTTTAAAATTGCTATTACTTTTTAATGTCACACGTTTCACTTTATTTTCATCTTTTGTTCGTCAATCCCATGTAGTTACTAAATTTGGCAGCAGAAATGTGGCATGTGCTCCCGAGCGCTAATATATGGAACTGACTAGTCGGATTTTAGTTAGGAATGGGTTTAAACGTTTTGCACGTTAGGCTCATTAATCTTAGCCAGTTATCTTGAGAGGGACGCCGCATATCTGTAGCTGTAGGATAGGTATCCTGTAGATATATACATATACTTAATGCTGCAATTTGATATTCCAGAATAATGGCGCAGTTAGTACTAACTAGCCCGGATTATGCCGAGCTAGTTCGACGACGCAACTTCGGGTAATATCACTTTAATACGGTTTCCAGTTTGCCCCTGATGCAGTATCTCAGTTATCTGCTATATTAATGTCCATTCTATAATTTATGAACAAACGATTTTCGTTTTTGTTAATAATCAAAGCTTTGCCTTTTTTACCATATTTTTATTGCCGCTTTTCTACATTTTGTTTGAGTTATTAGATGAAATGATGATAGTCAGTAATGATCATATAATAACTACCGCAGCATACATAGAGATCAATGATGATATGATGTTAGACTACTGAAATGATGATCTTTGGTAATTATATTATTGTAACCATTATTAGGAAAGTAGTAGGTATTATCTCGCAATTAGCCAAGAGGATTTGGTCATTATGTACACTAGTAAACACGTAATCTGTATACCTATCTTCTGATAACCTAAATCAAACACCTATTGTTTGTTGTTATTGTAATTTGATCTTTGAAGCATGATAATTATATAATTAATTGAATAATTAACTAACTCTCGACGATGCGGAATACGATTCACTTCCTAGGAGAAATCAATATAGTTATAAATACCGGCTAGAAATTCGTATATTGTCGAATTTCTGCTAAACCCGATAATTACTGACTTCCTTTTTTTCAGAGAGAATTCAAATTCTAAATTCTTTATTCAGTTTAGACTGATATACATCAAGTATTGACGACAAAAAATTATTTAAAACAAAGTCAAACGAATATTCGAACGGACGCCGATGGAGACACGAATATCGTAAGTAAAAAAGTCGTAGCATATAGTCGTAAGTAAAAAAGAGATAAATAGACCCACCCCTAAGCTTCCGAGACTTTTCTTTCTAAATACCGGCATTGTATGCAGCAATCCGATCCTTTAAGAAAGATAGGTAAAGGAAAATTTACATAAGTAATTTTCTCCAACCACTTATATAACGCATTCGTAGAGCACTTACCGAGACTGACTTTATTTGGTAAGTTTGAACGATGATGACTCCCGTAACATCTTGTTTGGATTCTGAGTTAACGGTGGGACAGTTTATGTAATACAGAGATGCATCTAAGTGGCTGCCACTTATGGTCATTCCCGTCTGCAGTCGGAATTCAACGAGTGTTAGACCAAACACCTTAATTGATTTGTTTTACAGTCGGCACGTTTCGATCAGTCGTTATTACGTGTCAATAACGTAATGGAATTGAGCACCGAAGTTGGATGGTGCTATATTGGTTGTTGTCGATTACACGATACGAGATGTAACAGATAAACAAGCGTTTGTGAAACTGTTGGGAAATTATTTTAAAGCAAACATTTTGTTGCCGTAATAATGATTCAAATTAACATTTTAACTATATGGTAGCCACTTCACCTTTGATCTTTATTTACGTTTATAGTTTGTAGTGGCAAAGACCATTCCTTTGTGCATAGTTGAGATTAATTCAAATTTCAAAGTTTGCCTTTGTTATTATTTTTTTACGTTAGCAATTTGAAAACTATTATGTTTTAAAACTCAAATGCGATGACAGCTCATATATATTTGAATTCAATCTGGTAACAGAACATCTAACGTGAACAAGCTCGAGTGTAGTCCGAGTACCAACAGTTTGCATACGAGTCTAGTGGGCGGGTGCGAGCGTGAGAAACAAATAGCTAGTGTCGCACTCACGGCCTGCGCCTGCGCCGTAATGAAGAATTGAATATGCGCTAATGGACACTGAACTGTCATAATTGCCTCTCCATTGGTACTCGTATTTGTTATATGGCCTGTCGATATGGGTACATGGCTCTCCTTTAATACAAATCTTATATTTAAATCAATAATTATAAGTCGCTTAATTAGATTTTTTGTTTGTGAAAATTTTATCTATTCATCAAACTAAACATTGTAAGAAGAAAAAGTATTGAAGCATTTCATAATATTTATTTAATATAAAAGTTCAAGCCTTGTTTCAACTGTTGATATAGTTATCAGTCAGATATTATCTATGTGTCTAACCAAAAGTTATGTGAAATTCTAAGACAGAAGGACATGGTCCATGAGAACATGCAGTTTTCCTATTGACGTGAAAAAAAAACCAGTTATTAAATGAAAATTATTATTAAAAAATTTCACGGAATATAAAAAGTCAGTAAGTCGAATAACCTATATAATTTATGTACTTATATAGAGGATGAAAGCTATTCTTCTGAATGAAATATTGTACTTAAACGAGCATTATTGGGAAACAACAAATACTGCGGTTTTTTTGCAGCTTAATGCGTAGGGTGACATAAATCCCTTAAACATTCAGCAATAATATCCCGTATCGCGGCCACTGAGGTGTATTTTATTCTGCCGATAGCTAATGAAGGAGGACATAAACCTCGGTGGCGCGAGCTCACTTGTCGGTGTTGCCAGCTATTCCTGCCAATGCCTATCTTCGTGGAGACTTTATTGAGAAAACGTGCCTATCAAACGTTTTGACCATAAACGGCATTTGTAGAGGTTCAACTGTAGGTCAGTGTAGTTTTTTCTTGTTGTTATTTATTTTGCATTTCGTTATGTTAAGTGCGTCATTATTTCTTTCTGTGATGCGCTAAATAAAACTTTTAAAGTACGATTCTACGGAATATCTCTTATTTTACTATTACATGACATCAAAGCAAATTAAGTTCGCACCTATAGCTAAAAAGAGACATTGAATCTAGTAATTTACCGATATTCAATTTTGTCTTGACAAGATAATGATTATTGTTCCTTTGAATGTTTATATTACGGAAATGGATTTTCCATGACGAATTTGAGTCATAGCTCCCAACCTATAATAAAATCATACTTCAATAGGTCACGGAGGTAAATAATGAGTGAGTCACGCCGCGGGATGAGCGTGGGCGGGCCGGTCCTCACATCTGACTACGTTTACCTCAGAGCCGTGGTAGAAAGCTATGCAGTTGTCCTGCTATTAAATAACACCAGCTAGCAGGTTTTCCCTTGAATATATTATTATCTACGTAAAGTTAAGGGACATTGAGTTAGCAGTAAGTTGTCAGACAAATATTAATAGTGAATTTGCTACTATATTTTGATAGGTTTATGTAACGTGATGACTCGAGCACTTATCGAACTTGTTTATAGTTTTATCTATTTATTAATTTATTTTTTAACTTATCGTTCTTTGGATGTTGATAATAAGAAAGGAAATAATATTATGTTCATATTTTTAAAAAAATAAATAGTTGCGTTAAAGGAGATTGCGTTACGTTTCGACATCCACGAATACGTTTTGTTAAATGCTTGATTTGTTCCATTCCAACTTTTGGATAGGATATCGTCACTTGCATCGTCTAAAATCTTGATTATCAACTAGTTGTAGAAGTACCGTCCCTATTTGTTTTTTCCCGATGTATTATTCTCATTTTTAGTTAACACAAATAACGCAATAATGCAGCTAGTTATTATGTGATAATGCAGACACAGAAAATCACTTATCGCGTCACCCACGTATGCCTTCTTTCGCGCCTACATAGCGGATACTTTTATGTTTGAATTGTGAACAAAACTTACATTTAAAGATATGTCCATGTGAGAAGAGAAACATTGTATATTATACTCATATTTGCAGACTAGCTGTTTTACCCGCAGCACCTCTCGCATGAACTTCAGTTTCTGTACATAATTATTACAAACTTAATTTTTATCTGTTACTGTTTTTTTTATTTTACACCCTAAATATACGCAACCAAACCTTCTTTAAATCTATATTGTTGTTAAGTAGATACTAATAAATTTTAGGTTTTCCTTGCATAAGAGATGGTTATAGCCTCCTCTGGAATTTAACGCGGTGAAGAAAGTAAAACTGCAATCTAAACTGAGAATGACTATAAGGTTTTATGTTATCTGCTTTTAATACCTTTTAATATTTATTGTAAAACTTTACTACACTACACTAATTATTGACATAAATAATTTATTTATTTAAGATACAGCTTATCTAAATACTTTATCTGCCCAAAATATTATATATACTATGTCTCCTTTTACGTGCAATCAACCAATTTATCGATGAGTTTAAAACGACATCTCTTCACACGTAATTTTATTTTCATTTTATTCCCACGCTTGGGGAGTGATGGCGAGCCATTAAATTTTAGAACAATGCTCTTTCCAAACAATTTTATTGTGCCATTAAATAAATTTATCTCGAACGTTCGAACAATTTTCAAAGTAAATAAACGAGGTTAATTAAATATATAACGCCCGTTTATACAATTAAATAGAAATGGAGAATTTATGTTTTCAGGGATTGTGTAGGCTAGGCGTATCCTGAAGGCCAATATATATTTTAAAATTATAATTATAATATTTGATTTTGTTATTTTTTTATTAAAATGGTTCAAATGGGTTATTTAAAGTTAAAATAATAAGAATACATATAATTACTCCTAAAACTCTTTTAAAATTAAACTTTATAGTTATACAAAAACCTAATAGTGTATGACGAGACTGTTCCGAGACAAGAAAGAGCAAAGCTCTTTATTTATTTTTTGTCGTTCAAAAAATGACTTTGCGCTTTACATTTTTGCTTATGAAATCGTGCTTCTTACTTAAGTACATGAACGGAATCCATTTCACGTTTTCTCTTACATCTTTTTATCTATAGAGTTATATAATTAGCTATACATTTCTATGATATTTGAATTACATATACAAATAATGAATTTTATAGATTAGGATCCTAAAAAATAACAGGTCTCTTTTCAGGCTTGTGTTCAATCACAAACCTGAAAACAGACTTATTATTTTTGACCATCACATGAATCATGGTTTTACCTTAAATATAAAATTACGTTATCCATTCATAAAAAAATGGGAACGATGGCTGACGATGATGATAAAATAAAAAAAAATAAGTAACTATTAAATATTATAATTCAGTCACACAATTGAAAGCTATGATATGCCGGGCACATTGACGGAAACCGGTAAGGTAATATTTGTATTGAAATTAACCTGCTTATTATAACGGGTACACATTCGCATTTCATTATACCATACAATTGCTGACCAAGAGCATAAACATACATGCAAATATGTACTTTGTATGTACCTACATCGACTCTTTCTAATTTGTTTGAATTGGTAGCGACTAGCGGCCTCGGCCAACATTTTAATAAGCAATATCTGTCATTTGCATACAAGTTTCGTGTATTTGGACGTCTCTTTCTTCCTATTTGCCTGCTTGGTAGTATTGAAAAAAATTAATTTCTATAAATACGTATAATATAAAGGTGCATGAAGTTACCATAATAGAAAGAATATAATTAAAATTTATGTAATCAAAGATAAATAAACATAGAACAATGTAATTTAAAATTATTGCTCCAAATTAAACATTATTGAAATATTGAACCTTAAAGAAGTATTCAAATAGCAGTATTGTGTGCCAAGAAATTGAAGTCGGCCCGAGCAAATTTAAGCCGTGTGTGGTCAAGTTTGAACGAACGTGTGTTTTTATTCTATTTTGAATCTTATGTGTTCGCGAATTAAATCCATGAATCAATGTGCTAGTTAGCCACGACAAAACATTCACTCCATCTTCGGAATGTGAGCTATTTGAGAACCACCCAGTCTTTACTACGACTTTGCAGCAAGATAAATTAAATCGTTAGTTCGCTCAAATTACATAAAAACAACAAAGACAGACTAGCTTCGTTTTTAGTGCTACTTTATTTATTTATTTATACTTAGCAATCAAACAGGCATGCGATTTTTATACTTAAAATCCTCAATAATTTAATACAGCAATTTGTTTGAAACGCCCTACGCGGCAAAATTTTGCAGTACAAATTAAATAATATCTCATTAGTTTATCGCTCGGGGCTGCGGCGCTTCCATTAGGTAACAAGACATACGTCAATGCGTCAAATTCAGCGCGATAATATTTTATATACATTTTCGAAATTATAGCTGTTACATAGATAATCACTCCATTGAACATTTTGGGAGTTTATTTGTACAATGTTGTATCAACTACTTACTTTATCAATTTAAACTTTAACCTATTTTCAGTTTTCATTATAAATGTATCAGACATGTTATTACTAGTTTTAATCAAATTCTCAATGTTTCAGACTACCAAGGGATAGAGAGATACGTTTTATAGTAAACTTTTAACCCCCACACACCCTCCGTAAGTGGAAAGTTAAACATTTACTTAGCTCGGCATACAATAGTCACGTACTATTTCCAACAATTACAGCGGTGTTCGTGTGTAGATAAACGCAATTTGTCCAATAAGTGACAGCGCCAACAACGAAAGTTTAACAATGAACATATAACTTTATAACTTGTATGCCTGAGTCACACAGGCCGCCACCTAGATGTAAACATTTACCTTTCAAAGCGGCATTTACTCTGTCCAAATCGTAAAGCGACAGTGGAAGAGGCTCGTTCAACAACCGCAATCGTCGCTCGTTCCCACTCTTAAAGCCTTCGTAAAAACCGTCACTCAAAAATATCCCAGAAGAATGTCTATACAACTTGTAAGCGCACTTATTCGTTCGGAGCCAGTCAACAAACACAATTGCTCCATTCAAACTGCGCTCGTCTCCTGAAAATACGTGACTTCTCAACTCGGCAACGTTGCCTTTCATAACTAGACGTACGTACACTTTATATGTCATAAATACTTTTACATTGGGCCTGGAACCGCGCTTTATCTTCCTTACGCTCAGCACCCGCGCCGTGAAAATGTATTTGGATTCAGACACCGCTGACGACAAAATCTCGTAGTCATTAGTTATCGTCTCGTTTAAAACACATTTGTGAGCGTTTGTGTTTTTCTTTCGGCGAATCGTGTCCCGCTTCTTGACAGCACCCCTTAAAAGGAAATGCGCATGTATTATCGTGATGCAGTACAGCAATAACACTAAAAACTGCGGTCTCATCTTTATTGCAACTGTTTTATGTCGGGCACAAGCGAATATAAGTAAAAGCCATTTCAGCGTTGTAATTTATGAAACTTTGATTGAGGGGCGTCGTAAACGCGGCGGTCAGTAGGTTGCGCAAGCAGCTTTGGCGCCACCGAGACGCGTGCGCCAGCGCAGCCTCGCGCGTAGACTGGAGACCTCGCAATTCAATGCAACCTTCATCAACGTAAACAAACGTTGAATTACGTTAGAATAGCAGAAAAGTGTTGCTTTTTATGGTCGGTGCGAAGTGTCGATGGGTAAGTTTATCGGGAGAATATGAGGTAGTGATGGGTGGGCGGTCGGCTGCGGTCGGCACAAGTTAACAGTTATTGCTGAACGGCCGGCGCCTGAATATTCATGCCGCTCGGGGTGGCTCTCGGGAACTTCTGTCGCGTTTTATACCAGTCCACTTAGCATACAGATGTTCTTCAATGTTTACTTACAATAAGTTTATTTTAAATAAAATCTAGGTAGGCCATTGCAATTGTTAATATTTTTAAATCATTCCCTCAACAACTTTGAAATTTAAATTCAAAATTTCTATATAATCCAGAATGTTAAATTAATTTGAAATACCAATTTTTGTTGTAGTAAAGGAGGTATCAAATACGTCGAAGTTAGCAGAAAGATTATAATATACATATAATCCTCACGTCCACGTATACCCTATTTTAGGACATGAAGTAATAAATAAGAAGCACACAATAAAGCATTTTACCTAAGCGTTGTTTGTCGTCACCGCACGTACGTAGTGGATTGCGAGTGCTTACTAGAGGAATTTGGAAAGTGGTACAAGTGTGGGCGGGCTGGTCGCAGCTCGCGGCTTCACCAATCTTCAAACTCGCGCTTTATTATTTTATAACATTTTTCACATACTGCTGCCGATCTACTTATTTTATCTTCAGCCACAACCTTAATCTTTGATGGAAATGTCAGGAATCTGATACTCACAATTGATTCATCTTTCCGACTTTTTAACGATGAATATAAACAAGACACTTTCAATGTGTTATAAATCTATTGATTTATATGCCACATATATAAGAACATATCAAGAAGGCGCGCGAGATATCGTTACAGTATATAATAGCATCATCCCTGTGCCTAGGAACTGGTAGATACTTACCCCGCGCTACTGTAGCCGTGAGCCTTTAATTAATTTAATGGCCGATAAAGTCACAGAGTATGCAATCAGCGCCTTCGTGCGTGGGGTACTGCTGCTATCGTGACGAATGCATTTGGTTATTACTTTCTCTACACTCTACTCGTATAACGCCTCCTGTGCTGCGATGCAAACTGCAGATACAATACTTCGATCGCGATAATTTTCGATATGGCACTTATTGCGACACATTTAGGTCTATCTTTAAAAATCTCAACAGTTCGGCGAGTTGGAATCGCGTGAGCGTCTTCAATATGCAGCGAGTGTAATGAAGCCGATTGAATCGCATACATCTGCGGGTCTGTAGTTTATCTCGAGGAATTCTCACGGATCGTGCGGCGGGTGATACGATCGCTTTGGGGCTTGGGATGCTGCGTGAGGCTCTAGTAACTTAACTATGAAGTTGAACAACAGCAGAAACTGATGAAGTTCTGAGATACGTATACGTATGCGATCCATACACAAAGCAGTAAAGCAAGGAAGGGCGCCGACGAGCGCGATACTCATCTCGCCTCCGTATTATGCGAGGCTTAAATTGGATCTTCTTGGAATTTTTAGGTTAAAATGTCTTTCGCAATAAAATTTATTGCGGGGTGTTTGACTCGGAATAAATTCTAGTCGTGACCCACAGCGAATTCAATTAAAGACCATCTTACCGTAGATAAAGTTATTTACATTATTTTGTTTTTTACGCGGCAGCAATTTTATAATGTGTTACTTAAAGCACAAAATGTTTTTTTCTGTAAACTTCTTAGATATAAATATGCATGTTAGCTTACATACAATAAATTCATGAATTTTGTAAGTAGTAATTTTGTCAGTAATTTATGGAATGAATAAGAGTATTCAATCTTTTATTCTTTTTTGTTTTAATTTTTCGTTAGCTAACTTTTTGTACCTTAAAAATTGCGAACGTAAAGCCCTAGGTGTAATTAAATTCTAGATTTATTCTAGATAAAGTTGAGGGCGATGGGAGCATCATCGATAACATCTTCAATAGATAAAAATTGATTCTATTTTGTTCGTCATTTATAAACAATGCAAATTTTTATTAAAACTGTTATTCTATGGCTAGTAGTTTGACAACTAGTGATGCGACTACCATGCGAAGTGGAGACGAAAAAACGAAACCAGGGGTCCAACGCTTAACGGCTGAAAAAGAGACCGAGAATACGCTAGACAGAGGGAGAGAGAGATGATTATTACATTATAAACAAAACAAGTTTAATTTTTTAAATAACGTTCTTCATATTGTCCATATCCATGAAACCGTTGGTAAGATTCGTAAGTAAAGCGTGATTTAAAAAAGTTTAAAAGGTCAGATCCAAACAATAAACTCGCCAATTACATGTTCAAGTAAACCCCAACACATAATAAAGGCTCCAGTCGAGCAATCAGTTTATCCTTAACTCATTCAATGAGAATGCGTGGGTGTTTATCCATAATGCACGAGCTGGAGCATTAAGAGGTGATTTTGATCGACATCTCGACAACCGTTCGTTAACTAATGGAGTAGACGTTTGTGCTCGCCCGACTTGCATCGTGGGCCGACGCCATTATTTATACTATCCTGTTATGAACAATAAATAATTCAGATGGGCACGAATAAAAATGAATTTCCTACTTGTATGTTTAATTTTACCATTTTACTTGTAGCTGATATAAATTAAATTAATAACCAATGCCTAAATATATAAAAAAACATGAACATTGCAGAAAATTACATAGTGACGTAGATAGCTAGATAAACTGTCGAAGGCCCACATATATTTATGATACAGTAAACCATTAAAATAAAGGACAAATACACAAAAAACATTCTACATAACTATACAATTATGTGCCTCAGCGATATAAAAGGGCAGTATATCCGTTCATGTTCTGCTCAACAAAAGAGTGCAGGGGGCTTACCATCATCTCTTAACGCGATCCACTTTACGACCTAAACTGGGCTGCATCGCAAATTTGCACCATCAACTTAATTTTTAGTATGAATGCGATTCATTTTAGGTTCCAAAATTGAACTGAGTTGCCTTGGAATCGTTCTGTAAAAGTTAATGGTAGGCCTACAGGGCACTGGTTTTTAGATACCAAGAGGGTATATGGGGTTTCACGCATATCGAAGACATCATAACTTCTATAAGAAATTTCATTCTTTTTTCATTAATCGGATACAAAAAGATATATTTTGTGGTTTTAGAGAGTTCTCATTGCATTATTATACAATAACAATAATTATTAAGAAACAACAATTGTAATAGGTATTTGATATATTAAAAGTGGTTTCACAACTTCAAATACAAATAAAACTTACTGTTGACTTTTAGGAAAACCAATTAATTAGTTCTGATAAACTAGATATTAAGGTTTTATGCAAATATTAGCTTTTGAAATTGCCATAAGTATTGATTATAATTTATGTATTGATGATTGAATAAACATAATGGAGTCAAATTATGATAAACTGACCTTTAACAGCAGCATTGATCCTATCCAGATGATAAAGAGTTAAGGGAACTGGGTCTGTGATCAGCTTCAAGCGAGGACCTGGGCCTCTTCCACCGTCAGCATATTGTCCGTCACTTAGAAATATCGCAGAAAGCCTTGGCCGAGGCCCCGGCGCACACGACTCTGAGGCATTCGGTCGCTCGACGATTAACGTCGATCCACTCAGAGTACCCAACACCCCCTCTGATTTTATGAAATTTTTAAAATTTTCACCTTCTCCTTTCAACAGCCGCCTCATGTAAACCTTGTATATATTCGATCGCTTATCAACAACAACGCCCTGCTCCGACCTTAATTTTTTCGCGTTTAAAACTTTACCCGTAAAAATGTACTTTGATTTCCCTATCGCCTCCATCAACGACCACTCGTCTTCTATAATAGACTCATTAAAGCTACAGAGCGGCAGAATAGCCCGGTGCCTTCTGTGCGAGGTGTGCCTTTTCCTTACTTTGCCGCGAATCCTGATCTCGCCCCTGACGATGATCGCCAGCGCGATAACATAAACAATAACCATTGAGATCTTCATGTCGCGAAATTGCTGCTTAAACACTCTTAAATGCTGATCCTACAAATGTCTCTGTCACATTATGTCTGATATTTATGACTAACGTGTATTATAAACCGACGGCGATGGCTCACTAAAGACTCGAGGCGTTGACATCTCACTAACAGAAAGTCATCAATTGGATACTTAATTTTCCGATACAATCAGTTAAGAAAAATATGTGACTTTTATTGGAGAGCTGCGTATAGGCGGAGATTCTCACGGTGCGTCGTCAAGTCGTGTTAGTAAACAAACGGTCGTGAGCCGGAAGAGTTAGTGACTGTGAACGCGTGCGCGCGCGCAGCTTCGCGACGTTGACTGAAGCCTGTCACGTGCAGCCTCACGTAGTAGAATAAGGGAGCCTACAAATCGGAGTTGTTTCACTGAATTCATTTCCATTAGATGTGCCTATGTGTTCGTTACATACTTCATTTAGATTAGACAGGTAATGAAAACTATAAATAACATGAAAAATGAACATACCTACTGAAAATGAGAGTGTAAAAAATGAGAGCATATAATACAATTGCTGTAAATATCATTGAAGATAATCTAACATAATGAAATAAATCAAGGTAGACTAGTGTTGGAACGCGTCGGTACGTAGATAGTACTCGGCGCGGCGTAGTTGTGAAAGCCCGCGATGCGTGCGGCGAGCGTGGGCGGACGGGCTGTGGCGCCGCGCCGCCCGTGGTGCAAGACATAGGTTCTCAGTTACACACAGATATTAATTCCAATTATGTTTAACAAAATATTGATCGGTAATTGAAAGTAGTGAAAAGATTTTGTTGTGCCTGTGAATTGATACATTCCATCTCGTCTTTGAACAAAGTGTCTCATTATTCAATTCAAACAATGATCTCTCGTTTCAATTATAAACAAAATAGTCGTAACGCAACTTGATTCTGTCTGTTAAAAAACACTACTAAGTACCTATTTTAATTTATTATGATATTTATATTTCTTGATGGTGGTTTTCTGTTCTTCTTCTTTTAAGCGTGTCGACTCTGCTAAACTTGTGTGGACCATACGACGCCACTGATACGACTTTTCTGGAATGGTTGTTACGCTTTATTTTCAGTTCAATTATTATACATATTTATTCACTCCATTTCCATTTATAAAATTTATAAAATTTTTTTACAAGCTATCGTCCTATAACTTAATCCACAATCGTAACAGTCGCTAACAAATCTTTAATGTGTAATTACAGTACACCTCCGCCGATACAGTCGGGCAAAACGGGAATGTTATCACTATCTACAAACTACAACACTAATGGCGAAACGTTGTACCAAACGACCTCATATATTCATGTTAATATTTCTCTGATAAATTCACTAAATATGTATTTTCATATCAATACTGATACAAGATAATTATGAGCATTTACTACGCGGTTTATGTCATGTGGTTCAATTAAAATTTATACCGCAAAATGTAATCCCCATTATTACCTACTAAGCAATATTAATAATAACTAGATAAATTATAATATTAAGTTTATAACCGCATCGTCCATTTTTAAATACATGGTCTACCTAGAGAATTATAATAATCAACAAGAAGAGAAATGAGTTTGTCATTTTACTCGAGTTAATATAAAAAAATAAAAATTTACTCATATACAATGCTCAACAATAAATACCCACTTCCATATATACAGATCTACGTTATTACCAACAGAGCTCGGTACGCAATATTCCCGCAATAACTCACGGTTCGGACTCCCGAACTAATCCCGATTTACTGAAACGATCACGGCACGATATTAAATCACTCTGTCAAACTACAACAAGCCGCTCATTATGGCCCCGCTTAGCAAATACCGATACACCCCTATTACACTCCACTGACTCAATTAATACCAATTCGCCCTGCAACGGCGGAAGCAACGCGAAAAACACAACCGATTATCCCCTCTTCACCTAGCAATTTTAAAAACCAAATTCCCATCACACCTCTTTTACCAATAACGGAAGTTAATGCCAATGCAAATCGATGTAGAGCTAGATAGTAGCTAGAACATTCTTTATGGGATACTTAGAAGACATAACTTGAGGCGCAAGATCATTAAATCCTCTCAAGCGGAATTATCGCAAAATAAAGAGGTCTATTTCTTCTTCCGGAAAATGTGATTAGGTACACAAGGTAGTTAAGCCATTGATCGTATATCACAATTTTCTTCTTCATCTTTACCTTTTCCCACGTCAAGTAGGATTGGCTCTCCTAGTCCTCCTGCGCCATGACGTTCTGTCTAGGGTTGTGGGATCTGGTAGATCCTATTCTTGTACGAGACTGGTGATCGTATTTCACAATAAGATATGAAAAATCCACTCCATAAGTCCGAAACTTGTAATTTAATATGATTCTTCTCAATTTTTTCGGTTTCCAAAGGGTCCGTCTGTCGTCGTTGTTCGTCTATCTATCTGACTGTAACGTAACTATAAAGTATCTTATGAACCGTCATACATAGTTTTTCACTTTCACATATAACTGAAATGCTAAAAAACAGAATAAAAAAAATATTTAAGGGGGCTACTCAAGGAGAATACTAGGGTACAAGGAGAGAAAAGGGGGCTAATATGATTGTTTTAGGGTTCTAAGCGAAAAAACTAATTAAAACAACATATTCAAGTGATAAATATCTATTTCCGATCTCCTTGATTTACAAACAAATATTGCTGCAAAATCAAGTACATGACCTGTGAAACTGAACTGTCAGCAAGCAGCAACGTTAGCAAACAGCGTAATTACAGGTGTCCATGTAACAAGCTATCGCGGCCGAAATAGAAGCTGGAAAGTCACTTTTCGCCATTTACTTTTATTTTACACTTACCAGGTAAGTAGTTACATTATGTACTAGATTATTTTAAAAACCTTTCTTAATTCTTGTTATAATTAAGACAGAATAATAAAAGAAATCGAACAATCACGAATATAGTACAAAGAGCCAAAAGGTTAAATGTATTAATCAATTAAAACGAAATAATAACAAAGCCTGAAATTGTCACCCGTGTCGTCAGAATGATATCAAAA
Source organism: Plodia interpunctella (assembly GCF_027563975.2). Taxonomy (NCBI): domain Eukaryota; kingdom Metazoa; phylum Arthropoda; class Insecta; order Lepidoptera; family Pyralidae; genus Plodia; species Plodia interpunctella. The sequence continues at coordinate 5,271,916 of NC_071295.1, forward strand.
TGTCCGACATGGATGTCAGGAACGTGGCCGCGCGATTTCGCCAGGAAAAGCGTGCTCACGCCATCACTCACTCAATTTAAAAATCACCATATTTTTTTTACAATGTCACCTTATTTTGCAATAGTTATATAAAATTCTTAAAAATACAATAAGCGTAGCTATTCCTGGACTACATACTGCACCAACATCAAAGTTCGGACTCTGTCAGCTGCCTTTTTCGTCGTACACTCAAACTGAGATCGTTTTTACACCAGTATGTCCCTGTAGGTGTATGGTAAAACGGGGACATCATTAGTCTTTTGTAAATCGCAGTTCAGCAGACCAGAAGCTGCGGAGCACAAAGGTGTCAGGTCACGGGCGGGACGCTTCCTAGATTCGTTTGAACCAAAGCGGCGATGCGTCACAAAGACCCAGCTGTAACGTTTCTCGTCCTACATTTTTTCTCAAAACGTTTTGTTCACTAAACGTTTTCCAGTCGCGTACTCTTTTTATAAAGAATTGTATTGTATGAAATGTATGAAAATAAATATAAGTACTACACTGAAGAGATTTATGTCTTCAACAACTTAATAGTATCATCCACCGACCTGATATTTCAACTGTTGACAATGAAACCTTACTTACCACTATTATCTAAGCTAATATATAAAAATAAACGTTTTTAAGAATGTTCAAAGGCAAACGTCTAACATTATTGAAAACTTCTGTTGTAACTCCTTCTCGCAGAATATACTCGAGTAATTTTATTCTCGTTGAGATTTGATCGGGATAAAACTTCGAATACTACATACAAAGCGACGACCCCGATTAAACAAAATAATACTGATCATAACATCGAGTCACAGATATTCAGAACTTTACTCAAGCGTATAAATCGATATATCGTCGCTAAATACAAAATCCTGACTATCAGCAGCGAGTTCAACTTGTGGCTAATTGACATGATCTCCACATATATTATCTCATCTATAAATCAGCAAGCCGCCAGATGAAATTAACTTTTAGAAATGTGAGGCATAGAAAATAGATACTAGCTCTCATATGGTTCTCATTCTAATTCAGTCATGTCAATTAGTGTTAAAAATTCTATTATGATTTGGTTTATTAAGCTAGCGAGGACACTGTCGCGAGACTGAATGGTCAAGCTAGAATTCACGGACTAGTATCCTGTAAAGTCTCTTTCTGATATTTTTATCAAAATTTCCATGAAAACTATGACATCCGAAATAATAAGTCATTGCAAGTATGACATTATTTTATTTTATTTTTTATAAACCGGAATAAACGATCACCACTGGTGACCACTTCCCGTCAGTACTATAATAATGAAACCACAACGATGCAAACTTATGCAATGCATATTATAAAGAGAAAAGATTGGTTTTTTGTTTGTAATGTATGAATGATGAAATTTCCAATGTCTCTTCACACAAAGCGAAATAAGTGCCAGAATTTCGATAACCTATAATTTACAGGACGACAGAAACAACATTCAGCAGCTTTCTATTTATTTTACCAACAAAGGAAATCAAATGTGACGTACATTCCGTCTGAGTTACTAATATCATGAATATAAATTGAAACATCATGTATATTTACGGATATTGCTCGGAGCGGGTCGGGCAGGTGTTCACACCAGACAATACGACCGCGGGCAATAGATTTCTGATACTGATATTTATGCCTATTACCAATCCAAAAGAAATGAGTACACGAACCAACCGCTCGGCCCGGCGGCCCTTCGGGAAAATGTTTGTGGCCCCTGGCGACTGTTTTACGCTCATTTAAGCGATAGCCCAGCACTTCTTTCAGTATATGAAAATTTATACGCCATGTAATTAGTAATAAATTTTGTTGTTCTAAAAAAAAAAATTTTAGTCATCTCTTAATTGAGAAGTGGGTAATTAACGATGTTTTAATTTAATTCAGTTGAATGAAATCAGAGCACAATGACATCAAGAATGCACAATTTGTACGATTGTGCATTCTTGGTGTCATTGTGCTCTAGATCAACAATTTTTTCGTAAATAAACTATTCGAAATAGCTATAAATTATGTCCAAAAGCAAGTGTGAAAGCATCGAAACTCTTTTCTCTTCTCAACTAAATTCTTTTCAGTTTGCAACTTATAAGTTTAAGATTTACAAATGACTTCATAAAAACAGCACTGAAAAAAATAGCAGACATAATTAATACGGCGAGCAGATCGAATGCAATTACTGTAATCTCATAATGTGCAAAATGTACGTGACAACATAATACGGCTTTTGAGGCTTCGTGTTCGGCTCCGAGAACGTCGTGCAAATTAATTTAATTTCCCGTGATTTACCTACTTTGCAAAATTAACGCATGCTATATCAACATATGAAATGATAATACAAATAACTAAATTGATAGGCAACACCGAGATAAATGTTCCAAGAGAGAGTCCAATGAAATGGCGACCTGCGAACGATGATGATGATTCAAATGTTTTAAATACTTGTCATGTCACACACAATATTTTAAATCGGGCGTCTTAACTTACTCCATGACCACTTCAAGTATAAATAATACCTATGTTTTCAATTAATATAATAAGACTCTTATTTTGACTCAAAAATAGGGAGAATTCAATAAGATATTCACCCGGTATATTCACACTCACACGTAGAGTTATTACCGTTCTGGCTCTAGCTAGTAGCTACGATTGCATTCCATATTGACAATGCAGCTGTCAATCGATGGAAAGCACCTGAAATCGATTCCAGAACTTGCTTGGGATAATTCAGGATTTGGTTGGGCAAATAATTGACGATGCTTTTAGCCGGAGACTCATGCATGTTCCCGTCATACTGTCAGATTTCTGAACAATTTTCACTGGCGGGGTATTTTTACATGGCATAGTAGTTTTTTCACTCACAATTATTATATTTGCGAAAATTATAACCTAATCGAAATGGTAACGAAATGCAGCATCGCTTTATCAATATATATCCACATATATAATATCAGAAACCTTATAAATAAATACTTTGCAATTTTAAAAGTATTTAAGTTAAGAAAGAGTAAATTCTCTATAAGAATAGATTTAATATATACCATTTCTTATTTCATTTGAGGTATTCCATTCAAATTGTTTTGCATTTAACTAAATACACGAAGAATGTAAAAAAGGAGGTATGCAAAAAAGACTTTACACAACATTTTGACAGAAGTCGCTGGTTCCTGATCACTGAAATCGGAACAATGTAGACAGAATAAGTACCTCGGCCCGTAGCACGATCGTTTAGCAAAACGTTTGCACCAGTTCCCTCGAAATTGAATTCACTATTTCAATGTCACGGTCAGAAAACTCCAACGCAATATTTCTCGGTAATTTCTAATTTTGATAGCAAATTCAACGTGCAAAACTTATAGCCCACTTTCGCTATGATTGTTGTTTTTTTCTACTATTTTTTTGTTTTTTGTCGTTTTTATTCTACTAATTTAGTTGATTAAAAATCGAAGACAAATGCGAAACCCTTTAAAAATTACATAAATTTCTCCGCAGAAACTTGACTCAAAAATTTGTATATTTAAGAGAGTGGTCCGAGCTGCATTTCTCATCATCGAGGCGTGACAAATTGTCACCATGGCTGGGTGCTGGGGTCGAGAACGTTTCGTGCAAAAAAGCTATGTAGGTACTTTAACTCAAACATATTCCATAAGAGAACTAAAAATAAATATCTTTTTTTAATACAAAAGTATGTTTATCACTCTTTCACGGCTAAACCACTGGGCCGATTTTGATGAAATTTGGAACAAATATAGTTAATTAACCGAGGTCAAACATAAGTCACTACAACTGCGTAAACTATTTACATTAATTATTAGTGCTTTTTTTATAGACAATAAAATATTTTAATGGTTGTTCTACAAGTTAAAATTTGAAATGTACAAATCGCTCTCAGCCCTTCCTACAATATTACTGCAAACCAGTTAGCCACTGCCATTTCTCTCAGTGTAATTATCAAGAACATGATTCTCTGCTAATTCAGGCCACAGTTATTTGTTGATCAAACAGTACCTGCTCGGGTAATCATAACTCTATTTTCAACTCTACATACATACCTACATACATAAGTTTATTATAGAAATCAATAATCTCTTTATACAATACAGCTTTTATTCAGCTAATAAATCCCACCAAACGCCATCGTGTAAATATTATCCCGCCAAAAACATAAATGTGAAAATTTAAAGCCTAAGCTCAATATAGTGTGATTGTCGGCTTCACCGACGATGTAAATAGGGCCGAAGTTCAGCAGACAATCTATCGTTTAACATTTTTTAAAATAAAGCAAACAACGTAAAATCTACAGCACCATACAGTTTAACTTGGCATTTATTAACTACCCCGTGTGTTGATCTTGTTAGTGGAGTTAAGAAGATACAACTTCACTTCTAGTTGACTTATCGAAAAGACAAAAAACGATATAAAATTTATTTCAAAACACACTTGCACCGAGCGAGTACCAGCTCCGCATCAGCGGAGGAGGAGACACCGCTCAACTATCCAATTACGGATCCATTAGCCTTCTTTCTCAGGTGTATAAACTCTTTACTAAAATAATCAGCAACCGTGTTACCCGAATTTTAGATGATGAATGAACCTGTAGAACAAGCTGGTTTCCGAAGCGAATTTTCCCCAACAGACCATATCCATATCGTGAAATAGCTGATGGAGAAGAGTTCAGAATTTAACAGACCCTTATGTCTAGCCTTTGTCGATTGTGAAAAGGCCTTTGACAGCGTCGAACACAGGGACGTGTTCAACTCTCTTCATTACTATCAGGTAGACGCACGCTATGTGGATCTGCTGAAGATGATCTATAGTTCGGCAACGATGCGGGTACGTCTGCATACTAACACCGATCCCATACCCGTCATGACAGAGATGGTTGGCGGAGACGGAAGAAGGCCTATGCCCAGCAGTGGGTCACGGAGGGCTGCAGATGATGATGATTACGTTTTTCAGCGCAGGTTAAAGTTAATGTTAAAACTGACAGGTCAACCCAGGTGAGTGAGTGAGACATTTATGCAAAATGGCATACCTACTTTGGGTTTTTTGCGCAAGTCAAAGTTGACAGTCCAACTCACTGTTATTTTTTGATTTTGAAATGTCTGAACTGAAGTAAGGTAGATAAATAAATCCTTATTTATTTGACAAGCGTATTTACTTGCTAACACGGACACGAACATACACGTTCTGACAATATTTTCTATTCTTGAACGGATGTAACTCGAAAAATATCAAAAGGCCCAACAAAAATGTATAAGTAATTCGGCATAAACGGTTCTATATCCCCTTATTCTGTTGGGAAGAAATCCCCGTAAATCCATTCTGGAGGGGACGGTCGCCGCTCGCGCATTGACTGAGACGTATGCAAAAGGATCAATGAGATAAATTGCTCTCCACTGTCACTTATTTCTCGGGATCACTTGGCTACATTGATCGAGCGATTCTATTGACTTTGGCGAGTTATAAATTTGCTTAGTCTTAAATAAGTGCGTGTTACTGTTCGGACGAAGATACACATACAGGTAACGGGTAGGTATATGAAAGTTATATGCCGGCTCCACACTATCCGCGAAGTTCGCCAAACTTTGGCGGATTAGATATACATTGCTGATATTTCATTGAAGTAAATAAAAGCACTCATTTACCTCAATGAAATATCAGACACAAATTACGCAATATTTCTGCATTTGAAACACAAGCTACTTGTCGTTCTGAATACAATTTTCTGAGTATTTATTTTTATTTAAATCACATGAGAACTTTATACTATAACTACATACTATACGGGCGAGTGAACTGACCAGCCCAATATCGTACAACGTGAATCAAGTCTTGTGAGTCTTTCTCATTGAAATGGATGGTGGGGTGAGTGGGACGAGTGGGATGAGATGTAATGGTGCGCGTGGGCATGTACCGCACACTTTAATTACACAGGCAGGCTGTATTAATGGGCATCCAGATGCAAACCCAAGATTACCCATAGTTAGAAATAATGCACAAACCACGTAAAGTAAATAAATAGGTAACATATTATATTAATATAATAAGACATAACATTTTTATTCGGGTTTCAGACGCATCAAAGTGTACTTATTTTAACTATATATAAGTGTGTAGTACACGTATAATAATAATAAAAATAAATGTGGAAAAATACAGGACTTCTATTTTTTATAAAACGTAGATAGGCAGATAAATAAATATATTACAAACAAATGTGACAAATCACACAGATTGAACTAACCCCAAAGTAAGTTAGAGACTTGTGTTATAGAATACTAACTCAACGATGCTATATTTTATTACAAATACAAATATAGATAAACATCCAAGACCTGGGCCAATCAGAAAAAGATAATTTTCCATCATGACCCGACCGGGGATCGAACCCGGACCTCTCGGTTTCTGAACCGAGATTACTATAAGCAATTACTACAGGCGTTACGTTTATGTGTCATCCTAAGGTAAATTTCGACCTCGGTGGCGCAGTGGTAAGCGCCACCGAGATAGAAATTTACTTAAAGTTGACACATAAACATAATATTCATAAAATCTCAAGTTTTTCTCTGACGTTGCTCGCTGATTACATTATCCGGAGCACTTAGCGTTTGCACCCGCAAATTACGTTGTTATGGGACTACAAATAACCACAAATTTATGTAGATAGCTATCAAGTAGCTACCGTTAAGTTGAACGTGTTTAAGACGGTCGAGAAGGCGATAACACGACTAGTGTTAACATCTGGCCGGGCTCGTCGCAGCATAAACATGCCGATGTTGGCAGCGTGTCTTAATTTGCATGTTTCAGGGCGACATCGGCACCCCGACATGGAAATAGGATCGTTACCCGAATTTATTCACAGAGGCAAGATGCCCCAAATTTTTAGCCGTATTATATCAACTACGTTACAAAATAAATTGCGAACTACGCGCTTACCTGGCTCGTTATGAATTCAGCTTTGAGATGGCACTAAAAGCAAATGATACGATGTTGGGGAGAAGCGGCAATGTACGCGATATACCCACACTTGAAAACCTTGATGATAAAGAGGAAAATGTAAGAATCTTGAAGAGGCGCTCAACTAAGATAATGATTACACAAATGTTCACATATCTCAATTGTTAAACCATTGAAACAATTGTACTATAGGTAATGAAGGTACAATCCCGCAATATACATTTACTAAACATAGGTACCTAATTAAAATCACATAAATGCGTCATTCGAAAATCGCCTTTAAAGATTCTTTAAGATGAATGACTGATTCCATTTCAAAAAGTTTAAGTTAATATTCAGATTATTCAAAAGCTTAATCAAGTAGCCAAGTCTTCTGCGATATTGCTCTCCAGTTAAACCGATATCTTTAGGACAATGAGGCTCGTTTGCTACCCCCATAAAAGTGAGATATAACAATAACCCAGCCAGCTGCCTCTCCAGCTTCAGGATAATAACTCCCCAATTAAAAGGGCATTGTTAAACTTAATCCCTAATCTATTATTTTAAATCCAAAAAGACTGTAAAGTAGATTAATCTCACTATCTAGATCAGTCATTTAAAGCCGTCTTTTGTTGGCTAAAGCAACAAATGAATCTAATTTACTTGAAATTGAATATGTAAATTTCTTGGATATTAAAGTATATAGATAGTGCAAATATCTATATATATTATCACTTAATATAAGTACACTTTTGTACCGGGAAGACTTAAAAAATAGTCTATCATAAAGCCAAAAAATATATAAAATAGAATTCATTACACTGAACAACAAAAGACCTGCCGTATTTAAATAACAGACATTTGAAACATACATAAACAATCAAATAGATGTAGCACCTATTTACAAACGTTATCCAAATACTGTGTTTAAATTTAATGTTATTAACTTAGTGGATATGGCCGATTTAAAATATATAATCATTGTTTCAGCCAGTAACTTCCACAGTAAACTGTATCAAATGATTAAACGAAAACAAAGCGCTCGCCCGCTACTGTGACAAATTTTCCAATAATCCTTTAGTACTGTAAAATACTATTGAGGGAAAAGCGTTTACTGCTCCAATATACCGTATTTTTCCGGTCAGGAGACATCGTTGATGAAAATAACGTAATACTTCAGTAGACACTATACAATGACATGACAGCGATACGGTATTGTTCTTATTATAAGTTATATTTACATATCACTAACTTTTGTCCGCAGCTCCGCTCGCGGTAGCCTACTATCTATTTCAAATATTATCAAACGGCCCAATGATTTAGCCGTAAAAGCGTGACGGACACAATCACAAAAAGACTTTTGCATAATAATTTAGTATGGTTAATATGGATTGTTATTCTCCAAACGCCTCTCCTTTTCGCCAAATGGTTCGTCCATTTTGAACAACAAACGGAATGTTGTTTTCTAATCCGAAACATTCTATTAGATCGCACTCGTCATAATATTTATATAAAAATAATTAAATTTCAATTAATTTTATTTCATCCATTCGCGATAGACGATAAGTAAATGTAGCTTGTGTGTCAAGATATGTTCTATCGTATTTGCATCATTGGGTAATAAACATTCTAACAAAAATCCAAACTTTAATATTAGTGGGATTTCAGACATCAAATAAGATCTTAATAGACATCTGATCTATTTGAAAAATAATAAAAATTACTACCTAATCATAAACTTTTATACTTAAATAAACAGTTAATCTTTAACATTTAAATTGTGCTCAGGTTGTATGGGAACCTCCCACATCTGACAGTAGTTTTAGGACGATTAACCACAGCGGACACGCGATATCCACATTTACTCATAAAACCTTAATTGTAAGTACATAAACCGTGCTCTCATTAGATATGTACCTGTTGACATTTAACAATAATGCTTTAAGTAGATAGGTACTAACGTAGCTACCAATACCCACTTCTAAACTTCTAGAGTATGTAAACCAGAATATTCATTACGAAACCAACCATAAATATATTCACCATTTTCTTTTAAGTCTTTTAAAATCAACTAAAACTAAAGTATTATTTCAAAAAATTGTATCTAAAAAAATACTAAAATGGAAAGTTCCATGTCAGTATTTTTTATACCTAATTTGTGTAATTACTTAGAAATTTATCTCAGGAGAAATTTATCTCATAGTCTTCATAAATATCAAGTTGTTTAATATTGTTCAGTTATTCTTACAATATTATTAAAACATAAAATTTGGTATCTAAGTGTAGTGTTAAGGTGCTTATTTTCAATAACAAAATTTTAACGTTCACAGTGACATTTCCCTTCAAAATGTTGCTAACTGTTAATTATTCACAAAGAACTGGACTTTTTAAACGTACAATTATCTTGAAATTTAACTGTCTGAGACTGTAAATAAGTGTTATTGTGACTTAGGTGTAAAAAATAAATAGAACAAAAATTGTGTTGAAACGAGACGCGCGTAAATTCGTCATTGCTGCTGACGACACCACGGCTGTACGGAGAAGTAATCACTGGATTTGGTTTGATAAAGCATCGAGATAAGGTCAGATCCATCCATATTACATATAAATTATCGAATAACATATAAATGATCGAATATTATAGCCTATAGCACACATAGAAATACGATTGGAGTTCATTGTTCAATCACGGATTTGCAATTTTATATTTTTTCTACCCACACATCTAAAAAACAGAAACTGTTATATTGGTACACAATTGAACGAAATAATACTTACATATATATTTGATGCAGTTTACTAGAATTTACTTTGTATTAAAATTGAAAGTAAAGTAAGTTATAACAAACATATTCATTATAAGGTCGCCATCTATTGGCATAGTTAGAATAACACTAATATTCATAATATTAATCAATTATCTATAGTTATAAGAATAGATTTTGTATATTTGTATATATATATAAACAATTTTATTTGAAATGAACTTCTTAGACTCGTTTCGTCGCAGGAAATCTGACTCAGAGTGTCAAACTGATGATATATTCGTGTCAAACTTAGAAATAGATAATAATTCAAGTAATACCTTACCAAGTATATCAGATGAGGAAGGAGATGATATGAAAAAGTTAAAGGAACGTTTGGCCACTGTTCAGTCAGAATTACAATGTGCGCAACAGGAAATATGTAGGCTATATCAAGAAAATAGTAAATTAAAACGTGCTAACAAAGAGTTACAAAATTTATATGATGCCAATAATAGCAATGCTAGTAGTCCTGTTACTTTGCGTAAAACAACGCCGAAAAAGAAAAACAAAAAACGTAAAAATAAAACTCAAACAGTTTCAGACGAATTAGAATCACAAAAAATTTCAAGTGATATAACAGAATCCTCAAAAAATCAATGTGAAACAAGCTCCAAAAGTAGTAACATGAAAATAAAAAAAAATGGAAAACAGAAACAAAATATGTATATTAACCAGCAACAAACAGATTAAAATATTTTCAATGGCTAAAGAAACCTTAAAAACATATAACATATGTCATTACCTTACTACAAATGGCAACACTAAATTATTACTAAAAGGTATCAAATCGAAATTGACACATTTTAATAATAATGACTACTGTATTATTATGATCGGAGATGAAGATTTTAAAAGTACTAAAAATTATTTTAATATCATATATTACATTCGAGATATATTGCAACAATTGACACATACCAACTTCATTATTTATCTTCCCACATACAAATATAGTCATATAAATAATATGTTCAATTGGAGAGTTGAAACATTTAATAACCTATTATACCTGGATGTACATAGTCACGAATAGGAATTGTAATGCGCCTAATATTTAATGATATTAAAAATCTTATTAAAGATATAGATTACAATAATAATCAATTAGAAAATAATACTCCAGAAGAGGATTCTTCATTTTTTCGAGACTAAGGCTTTGTACATTTTACATCAAAACATTGCAGGGTTATTAAATAAATCTGATGAGCTTTGCATTATTTTACAAGAACTCATTGATAAGAAAATAAACGTAGACATCATTTGCATAACTGAACATTTCATGGAGACTGGATACGAGACCTTCCTAAACTTACATAATTATACTTTAGCTGCTTGTTATGGTAGAAATCATTCCAAACGAGGAGGAGCGTGTATTTTAGTGAAGAAAGAGCATAAGTGGAGAGAAATAAATGTTAGAAAATATTGTGTTCCTAGTACATTCGAGTGTTGTGCGGTTGAGTTAATTGATTATAAACTTAATATTCTTTGTGTATATAGGGTGCCAGATTTTAAAAATATATATGATTTTTTCCAAAAGTTGGAACAAGTCTTAAACGATATCTCGAAATGTAGTCAAAAACAATTAATAATTGCTGGTGACTTTAATATTGATAATCTGAAAAATACTAAGGAAAAAATGAATTTGAAGGTATATTAAATAGTTATGATTTAAAATGAGCATTGAAACAAGTCACTAGACCAGTAAGCCAGACATGTATTGATAATTTTGCTCATAATTTCAAAAAGAATTGTATAACGGAAGTGTTAGATTTCGGTCTGTCAGATCACACAGCTCAGCTTATTAAATTGCCTATTTAAAAAACTGTAAGATTTAAGTTTTGGCGTAGAACAGTGCGAGATTACAGTGTCGAAAATATTATTAAATTTATAGCCTGTATAAAACGCTTAAGTTTTTCGGAAATATATACGAGTAATACGGTGGATCCCAATATTGCGTATCACAGTTTTGCAGAAGTTTTTATATTGTTTTATAAGATAATGACGTCCGAGAACAAATCAAAAGCCACATGGCAAATTATAAATCAAGCTAGACTAAACATACCAAAAGAAACAATAAGTCGAATTAAAGTTGATGATCACTATATAACAAATCCAGAGGAAATAGCTAATTCATTTAATAATTATTTCATTGACAAAATCAAACCAAAAAAAAGAAGTCGAGCCAATACCATATCTGCTATTACCCATAGACAACATTGTTTATGGTGCCATGATTACCAGAGGAAGATTATAAAATTATAAAAGAACTTAAAAATACGGATAGTGTTGGGTATGATGGTGTTTCAACCAAAATACTCAAAGCTGTAAATGAACATATATATCATCATGTTAGTCACTTAATAAACCTTAGTATAGAAGCTAGTGTTTTCCCTCAAGACTTAAAAACTCCATAATTAAACCTTTATTTAAAAAAATTAACAAAGAAGTAATTCAATATTATCGACCTATATGAAAAACATTTTTCCAACCAATTAAACGTCTATTTTGAAGATAAAAAAAATGTTGTGTAATGAACAAAAGGGGTTTCGTCGTAATGAAAATATAAATATCCAATCGGCCATCTATGATTTTTTGAAAATTTTATTAACTGAAGTTAACATCAGAAAACCCATATGCTCTATATATTGTGATATGACACAAGCTTTTGACTATGTTCAACATGACAAGCTAGATGCGTACGGAATTAGGGGTAATGTGTTAAATTTAATAAAATCATATTTATCTAATCGTAAACAGTTAACAGAAATTTCAAAATTCAATCTTAAAACAAAATCGGAACAACATTACTTATCAACTGAACGTTCTGTTTTATATGGTGTTCTACAAGGTAGTGTGCTTGGGCCCCTTCTTTTCATAATCTATATTAACGATCTTCCAAACACTACCAAACATAATATGACTTTATTTGCGGACGATAGCACGGTAACAATAAAATGTATTGATGTAAATATTTATCAATTAGATATTAATGCAACTTTAACATAACATAACTGAATGGCTTGATATTAATAATTTAAAGATAAATCTTGACAAAACCAATATAATGCATTTTAGTCAAAGACCGCTCGATACGGAAAATTATAAAATACAATATCAAGGCCATGTGTTGAAAGAAGTAGATTCAACAAAATTTCTAGGGCTAACTATAGATTCTAAATTAAACTGGAAACCCCATATAGATGGTCTTAGTAAAAGACTTAGTAGTTCGGCGTTTGTACTATTTAAACTCTCAAATGAATTAAACATAAAAGCGCTTCTTACAGCTTATCATGGTTTAGTGGAATTAATACTTAGATATGGAATAATTTTTTGGGGCAATTCGACGGATAAGGATATAGCTTTTAAAATGCAAAAACGCTGTATTCGCGCAATGTTTAGACTCCAAAGCACTGATAGTTGTCAGCCGTTTTTTAAAGAACACAAAATTCTTACACTTCCGTCACTTTACATACTTGAGGTAGCAACATTTGTGAAAACCAATGCTCACTTATTCCCTCGTCTAGCTGATGTTGTATTGAGAAATCATCGAGATATCTATCGATTACGCATGCACCCATCAAAAACTGCTTTACTCAGTAATAGCATAGTATGTATGGCACCGAAAATTTATAAACAAAATTCCAAATCAATATAAAAGCTTAAATTTAAATCTATTTAAAAAGCACCTCAAGTCTTTATTAACTGATAAATGTTATTATACTTTAAATGATTTCTTTAATGATAGACTCGAATAGAATTTAGGGCTAGTATACATTATAATTCTTTTTTGTTTTGGATTTGTAGTGGATAGCATGCTCCTCTTTATTTATTTATTTATATGTGCATACCTATATTCGGTAAAACATGTAGGTTTTATTCATTTTGACATCAATTTGTCTATTTGTACACATGTTTTTGGCAAATAAATGTTTTCTTTCTTTCTTTCAAGTTATTATGCAATCATCACTTATAAAAGCTCGCTCTTCGCTGGAAGCGATCGACAACGTCATCAGAAGCACTTCGGAAGTAATCTAAACAGTAATGTTTAAGATATAAACTCGACCAATTTGAAATGAAGTCATATATCCCCTGTAAGTGAATGTTCTCAATAAAAAGTATCAATAAAGCATAGTGAAAATGTGTCCGGAGTAAACGGTTATCGTAAATCTTGTGTATTGTAGAGTTTCAATAGGTCTGGGACGGGCTGATCCCCGAACGAAGATTTTCCATTAAATTCACCACTTTTATGAATTTGTAAGGGTAACGATTGATCGATATAGAATGGAGTTTTATTGTAGAGGTATATCTAATGGAGTTTTATGCCAGAGGTTAGCAAATTGCACTCTGCGGTGGGAGGAAAAGGGTAGAAGTATAATGTTATTGCAAATATAGCAAATAATAATATACAAATAAATAAGTAAGGGAAAGGAAAATTTCAATTGGGTAATGACTTAATATAGAAGAAGGAATTTCGTTATATGTTGTTTTTTAATGATGTGAATAATTCAATGAACATATTTATTAACGACTTAATAAGTACATAAATAATATCTTGGCTGATAAATATTGATCTTGATATTCTTTAGATTGAACATGAATAATTTTAGGACAAAATCTATGCTGGCGATATATTTCAAAACATAGAAAAAGAATAGAAGCACTATCATAGATAATAGAGCAGTAGCAAAACTTGCTCCTAGTTATGAAAAGGGAAATGCATGCGTACTTATATGCGAAGAATTGAAATATTATTTATAAATTATGTATTTTAGAAAGTAAAATGCATTATTTATCAAACACAACAAATTAAAACGCGTAAAGAGTTGCAGGCGCGGCTTGCAGGGAAATGTGAGCCGGCGAATCGTAAAAGGTTTAATGGCGTCATAACGGCGGCTTTCAATTTATGCTGCTGGCAATACTCGCTTAGCTTGCACGGTGCAGAACTAATGAGCTCTGTGATAGCCGTGAAGCTACCGGTACTAAGGCCTGATGCCGATCACTGCCAGTTTCAATTCATGATCAAGCAAGCGCCCTGGGCGAAACTTCTATCACCCTAAAAAGTCATTCGAAAGAAAACAACGCGTTTTTTTTATGTGGCATGTGGTCCCGCCCTAAAATTAGACCACTACTTTTCCCCACGAGGCGACTAAGGCCCTACGACTTACTAAGCCTTGTAAGCTGATAGAGGAAAATATCATTCCCATGAAGGGTTGAAGTTTTGTAAAATCACAGCCGAATAATAAAAATGTTAAGGTTTATTTTTATGGTGATTCCTGCTTCACGGCGATGCAGCCCCTAATGAAACCAGGAACCTGAGAAAATGAGAAGAGAACGCGTGCCTAGTTGATTCAGCCTATCTATCCAGCCGCATATTCCCACAAAGTATGAGAGACGATTACGCTCCTTTATCAAAAAACTGAAACACCTCTTTATATATATCACTCCCGGACATTAGATGCATTCTACTCTCTCTTCAATTAAAATCTCCACGTGCCTGCCTTATATTTGAGCATAAATTTTGAGTGCAAAATTAACGCGCGTCTTTACTGAACTTTATTATCATAACTATGAAATTACCCACTTACGCTTAATTATAAAAAGAAAATATTAGATACCTACTGTGTAGATAGCATTTGCTTTCGATTGTATTAAAGATAACTTTTCTACAACATTTACTCACCTGCACTAATTATGTACTTATTTGAGACGAACGAGGTACCTTACTCCACCTACATAAGTACGAACTTATAATATAGCGGGTGGTTACGTATGTGGTTACGTAGGTAGTTATGTTTTTGTTTCCAAATTAAAGTCTGAGTAGTTTTCAGTACAAGTATCTAATATTAACGTGGAGGGTGATATCTCGGTTCGCAGTGTTCGCTAAATATTCAGTGTTGTTTTAGGACAAAAGTCAACAAGCTCTGCGCCAAGACAACATATTAATTGCAAATGACCAAATTCTGATTAGATTTTCGAGGTTACTTACATGAGAAACTTCATATAATTATTCAAAGCTTTGTATTTTTCATATAATTATTCAAAGCTTTATATTACGAAAACTTAGGTACTACTGCTGCACAACTAGCCACAGTGAGTGGATGGCCTTTAGTAGATCTTTGACGACGACATCTCGCCAGTGAGCGACGTGAGCGCTAGCTCCAAACTGTTCTATCATCCTTCTTATAGTATGCCCCAGTTTTTCCTATGCTAGCTATAAGTACAGGCGACTGCATATCAAGTTAACCTACTTGTGCACTAACGTCGAATTTTTAATGAATTTGGGTAGGTTGATGTGCTGTTGCAATTAACAAAACTGGGGGCCTACCATCAACTATTACAAAACGATTCATTTGTAGAGCAGTTCAGTTTAGAAACCTAAAAAGAATCGCGTTATTTGGTACCACCAACTAATCTTAACAAAGTCGCATTTGAATCGTAAGGAGTGAATCAATTAAAAAAATAAAAATTGTCTCTGAATCGTAAACCCCAGTGACAGTAGCCAAATGTAAGAAAGAGATAAGGCTATACGATATCGATATATTTTATCTCATTTCAAGAGTTACGTTCCGATATCAAATTCTTACCATTTTGGGCAAACAATACGCACTTTTTTGTTACTTAAAATTAAAATTTATATTATTAATTTGCTACTACATGACTATAGTAAATACAAAACACAATAAAATAAAATATTTTAATTAAAATAAATGCAATATTATGCAGACTAAAAATTTATCGGTCCTAACATCTAAACACAAAGTTCGGAACATAAAAACCGTACCACGAAAGAGTTTCCCTGGCAAAATTAGGAACTATCAATAACAGATAGACCACATCGTTATGACAGAGTAGCGCCACGTCTGTGGGACTTCTATCGTGGGAATCTATCTGAAATAGTAACTTTTTTGAATCACCAATTTAGACAGCTAAGCGATCCAGTTTACGTTCTCAATGCACATTATGTTACAAAATTGTATGTAAAATGAGTGAATAAAATCGAATTGGCGTATTGTTTTGGTCACCACCTATAATGGATCGTATATCATCTCGATAGTACGAATTAGCGATGCAGATCAGTTTAGGTCCTGGATTGAATCGCATTAAGAGATGATGGTGTAAACCCCCAGGTCTTTAAATAAGCCTAATTGTTATACATGTATGTAAGTTTATATAGAAAACACAACAAACAAAATATTGTATCCAGAACAAAACCTACATTTTGTTTCAAAATATTATTACAAAATATTTTTTACGTAAGTATACATATAATAAAGTGGCAAAAAATCATAGTTTATCGTGTCCACTGTAGTAAGATCAACAACTCTGCTCTGATGTCCACGGCAGCCTAGGCAGCTGGCTAGTAGCAGGCTAAGAAAGCTGTATCGAGCTAATCGAATCCACCCCGGCGCCGCCGCTCCCGCAAACACGGTCACTTTATTTAACAACGCGCTGCTGCACAAGGCAGGCTCTTAACCAAGTATTTACAAACTATTTAATATATCTATAGAATTTACTTATTCTGTGGCATGCAAGGTGCAATACCGTTGTCACAACAAATATTTTTATTATAGACTAAAGAATATTTTTATACAACGAACAATTTTAAAGAATAATTTACATTTTTTATATTATTAAATATGTACATAAATAATTGTTTTAACAGATATTTTCATTCAACATTTGGCTGAAATTGGATAGGAATTTATGAACTTCTAGTTAATCAGAAAATATTTTTCACGAGATCAAAGTTGGCCTGAGCCAAATAATATTAACACAATCAGTAACTCTCGAAGACCTAAAAAATCCAATTGCACAACATCAACCTTTATATCGTATGTATAAATCATATAAGTAATGAAATTATTAAAGACCCTGCCTGTGAAACATGCCCTGATATACCTATACGATTATAATTTAAATAAGTTCGATGTTGCATTCATCTATATTATATTAAAAGTAACATTTATAACTATATTTTATTGTACTCGTATAAGTCGTAGGTTTATTTTTTCACTTTATTTATCAGTTTTGTATTGCCTTTTAGTTGTATTATGGTTCATTCTAATGGGTGGGTATATTTTGTAGCTATCGTTGTATATGTACCTATATAATTCTGTTTAAACACGTTTAAGGTAGCAAATTCGTTCTTCTAGCTATATATTATTGTATATCCATATGTGTTTGTTATCTGTTGTGTTTTCCTGTGAATGTAATATAACAAAATAAATTACGTAAGTAGACCTAAGTTTTGATTTGATTTCGATCTCTTGCCACAGCTTGTTTTTTTTTCCACACGAATTCAGGAGGTGGCAAAAAGTGCACAGTTCGATATTGCACATGAAGAGCGTGCAACCGCATCGCTGGCATGATATGACAGCGTTGAGCGGCGGAGCCCGGTGTTTTATGAAATTTTATGCGTTTGAGCAGCCGCTGTCAGACCCGTTTTAATTGAATCGCGCGTCAGCCCCGTGATGTACGACTGCGCCTGCCAACTTCCAACTAAACGAACAATTTATCGAAATTAATCCCGCATACTTTGCCGGATAAATTTAAAAATACTCGATCGATTAATCTGTCTCCGTTTTTGATCCTTTAATTTAGACAAGTTCATTGCAAACATCAAAGTCTAGACAGATAAACGATTTCATCAAAATCGCCGCGAGGTGTTCCATCAGTTTTG
Organism: Plodia interpunctella; assembly: GCF_027563975.2. NCBI lineage: Eukaryota > Metazoa > Arthropoda > Insecta > Lepidoptera > Pyralidae > Plodia > Plodia interpunctella. The sequence goes on from NC_071295.1 coordinate 5,290,381, forward strand.
TTTTTGACTTCTTTTATAGTAGTTATTGCCTGGAGATCTGCTCCTGTAAAGTCAATAGACTTTGAGTAAGTGTTATATTACATTACATTTATTTTTAAATCCCTATCAAATTTTAAACTATACAAGTTCGAAACAATAAATAAAGAACATTTCCAAAGGTAAAAACTATAAGCCGTTCTGTACGAATTGGACACCGATGTCAACGGAATACTTTGATCCAAGCAAACATTTTAGGTTTTTATAATCTTCTCGACGACGTGTGAAATGTAAGATAGAAATAAGAAAATAAATATAAAATCCTGCGTTTTTATAACTCGGCAAATAAGTCATTGTAAGGAACCAACTGTATTCTTCGAGATATGATTGTGTCGTAAACGCGAGCACTGCTTCGCTCGTACATTTATTGAAACGAAATGTTTTATCGTCCCCAATAAGTACTCATAATAAAATAATAAAAATTTATAGCGACCTTTGAACATAGTAGTATCTTTCTTCCATTATTTTGTCTCAGTTTCTACCTTTTCTCAGATAAACATTCTTAAAAAAAGAAATCAGGCACTATTAGATAAAAATATTTTATTGGCGTAATTTTGTAAATTATTATGTAAATTTATATGGCGAATTTTTTAATTGAATAAATAAAATACCATACCATTTACCAAACTTTAAATTACCTACGGACAAAAGATTTATTTTTATTTGATTATCGCGGAGAGTTCATTATTTCATCAAGAGTATTAAATATCTCGAATCACATAGATTCGAGATATTTGTGTAATGTTAATACCATTATCCTTCAGAAAAATATCATACATATTCCATTACGATTAAAGTTGAAGCAAACGACTCAAAGTAGATAAATTCTTCCATTTGCCAACAGAAGTTTAGTAAGTACTTACTTCAGCCACAAAACATAGAGGAGATAAAGTTTATGTTTCTCTTATTCGTCCGCTCCACTCCATAGTTTCATACTAACCAAATGAAGTGGTGATAGGTAAAATGTACTTATGTGTGCTATTTAAAAATTGTTTGAGTTTATACAAGTTTTGATTTTGTCATAACTACTACATAGTTCAAACCGTCCTGATGAATAACTGTGTCTATTGGTGAAAACCGTCGGTATAAAAATCCGTTTACCGCCACTATTACCTTGACTTAAGATCCGTACAGGGTAACAGGACAGCGGTCGACTGTGCATTCTGATGGGTAGGCAAGACCCATGATAAAGATCCCCTTATGATCTTAATTTTGACGAAGTAATCTCTGTTACCACGTTATTTTATGGTACGGGTTTTCATAAAATTAATATCTGGTGCGGCGTGCAGGTAAACGGAACTTCAGCGGGACTCTCAGACATGCAAGTAGAAAATTTAATATTCTTGTGTCACAGTGACGTAACATGCCTTACTTAGTACCTACATACAATATAGCTACAGTATTTTCTTTTATCTATATTAAGGTTGATTTATTTCACGTAACAAATAACTACAAAACACAATATCAACTGTAAAAGTCTTTGCTGATAAAAATGAAGTTTAGATTTCATTAAATAATGCTCTTAATAGTATTCATCAAAATTACTTTTAAAAGGATGGAAAAATACAAATTGGAATATATTATTGGTGATACTCGATTATACCGACACTCGATTATATGACATTTCATAAACGTTGCCAATATTATTTAGAAGGGCCCCGCGTACATACCTTATCTCTGAATGAAACAGCCTGAGAATGGAAAATATTTGAGTGAAATAAAAAAATTACCTATAATTAATTTTATGTTTCAATTAGAAAAACTATAATTTAAAAATGAATGTAATTTTGAAATAGCAATTAGATTTTTTATTTTCGTATTATGAAAGCTATTATGATCAATTGGGATTTTTTTTCTTTATCGGTATCCTTGTTTAGTGACTCACGGGTTACAAGTAAAAGAATTAAGTTGTTTTATTTGTTGAATTTTTGACCATGAATCTACAACAGGAAATGTCGAAAAGTGACACTTGTAAGAATTCCGTGGAATTAATAATAGAATGGGTGTATATGTCCCTAGGTAGTAAGTACTTATAAAGGTATATATACTTATAAAGGTAATACGTTTACACCAAAAAAGTTAAACTCGAAATTGTAAATCTAATGAATAATTTCTAAACGGCAAAGCTGAAATTTGCCAACGCGGCTTGACGCCTTACTGCATTCATGTAAAATTATCCTTCATTCAGATTTCTCTCTGTAATCTAGTTACAATAAAATTAGGTACTTCACCATGCTAATCGAGTTTACAACTCTGATTACAGCCGGTAATAACATTTTATGACACAATAAATAGTAATATGCGTATGATTATTTTGTTTACTTGTAACATGTAGGATTACGGGTCATGTTTCCGTAGTGTAGCGGTTATCACGTGTGCTTCACACGCACAAGGTCCCCGGTTCGATCCCGGGCGGGAACAATACTTTTTTACTTGATTCTAGGACTAAACTTTTGCTATATTGCACTCGGAAAAATGAACTGACCTAGGTACTAGTTGTAGTTTCATTTGTTTTAGTAAAACCCCGAAAATGGAAATCTTTTTAAGGAAAAAAGTACCCCAAACTAGATTTTAAAGTAAATGTATGTCTTTTACTTGTCGATTTATAATTTTATTTAAAGTTTATTGCACAAGAATACAAGTTGTAAAATTTATAATAGATGAACTTAAAGTTGGTGAATTGACGTTTTGCAAACATCAAACAAATCTAACAGTAACCTTTGGATCATACAGAGAACGCTATGTGGGATTAAAATATATACTTACATAATAAACATTTAAATATATACAATACGATACATAGACTTACACTTATTACACAATTATTACTACTTCTTCTAAAGTATTTTTATTATTTCAGGCCTTAATTAATCAAACTCACATATTCCAAACATCATAATTTCAGCGTCCAAAAGTCTACAGCTGGACGTAGAAAGTCTTCTCCCAAAGTCTCAATGTAGGCAGATCGAAAAATAATATTTTTCCATACCTATCCACATAAGTTCTATATTATATAGATGTATTACATAGCAGTAAGTGTAATTTAATTAACGTTTCAGTTATTCTCTCTATATACCCTGAAATAATAATTACTAACATCTTTAAGTAAGTGATGTCTTGCTTTGAGGCGCAATTAAGCAAATCAAAATATTGAAGCAAATGGCTCTGGTAGCCACAAGATAGGTACCGTTGGCATAGGGTTGTCACTTGTCTTGATAATGAAATTCATATTTTGAAATAAGAATTTCATTACTACTTCTTCGACCACATTGGTCCAGGATTTGAAGTAGGTATGTGGAATATAGTCCAGAAATATATTATTATATGCGTGCAAACGTTTAAATAGCTGATGATGATTATAATGTGCAAATTGTTTGACAATTAAGAATGTCGAAAACCGTGCGAATATATAAGAAAAAGTAGGAAACCGCCTTGGTTTCGACGCTTTGGGGCTAAAGATGCAACCATGAAAGCGCTCAGATGAAAGTTAGGGATTTGTAAAATAAGAACATATTTTTGTTGAGCAGCCCTAAAGCGCGTATCAACGCTATTGCGGTCACTCGACTCCGCCCGCCAAGTAATTACCGCCTTCTTGTTTATTTACGCTGCCCTTTAAGTAATCTCTCAGGATGTACAGTAATCAAGATCTTGTCAATGCCTTGTCATTACAAGTATTAAAAAAAAGAATAGGAAAACACAACTAATTTATAGGTAGGTATATAAAATATTCAATAGGATTTCAATTTTATGCTCCATAAAATTTTCCCACTTTTTCAGAGTCACTGTCTCACACACACGTAATTTTATGGAGAATATATTTTATAAATGAACTTTGAAATAATCACGAGTTTATTAACTAGCTTCAAAATTTCACTTTTTAAATAACTTTTAAAAGTATTACTTTAAAATTACATGTTTAGACTTCAAGACATATTTTCATCTAAGAATTTTTATACTTTTATGGAAGGTGTGTGTAGGTAATGGCGCAAATATGAGACAGCAATGTGATAACCATAATAAAAAATGAAATCGACTGGGCATTATTATAATACCTACTTGTCTATCTAGACGACTGAGACTCTGCTCGCGTCGTTGCCAAATGGCTAGTGCTCACGTGCTAGCTTTAATCATATAAGTTGCATCAGTACATTTAACATGCGTAGAAAATCACCATTTTATTTAAACGATAGCTGCACGCAGGTTACAGTTAACGTTCAAGTTGACTGGTGCAACCCACCCTAAGATTTCCCAACGCAAATCTCAGAGTCTATGATCTTGACTTGATGGCAATAGGGCTAATATTAATATTCAGACATTCATACAACTATAATCTTAACAGCCATTCCAGCTATGTCAAATATCAAAGCGACTTTAGATTAATATTACATTGTGAATCATATTATTATGTTAGAACTTAGTAACTAAAATTTATATAGACAGGTAATATATCTGAATTTCTTTGTTCGATATATGTACTTATTGGCTCATTCTATTGCGAACGACAATTTCTGTAACTTATATAAGAACCTTAATATATTTTTATGTTCAATAAAATGTACATTGCGTTGATATTTAATAGTATCTATTGTGTTCAACAGTAAATTATCGACGGCACCTTTAAGCAGTCGTTTTCTACTTTATAACGTTCTTTCATCACAGTCGTTAAATAATAACAATTGCGAGTTGTGACTTTATTCGAAATCAGTAGATGTTGTAATGCGTTAAATGCTTACTTACCTTTGAGTGCTGCTTCTATAATGTCGATGTTCTTCAAAGTCAATAATACCGGCGCGACGACCATTCGCAATAGATATGTCTCCTCTCTACTCTTTTCTGTTAAAAATATTGCATAAGTGCGCACGCGCATCGGTGGGCATGTCATCGTGCGCGAACTTGCCACAAGCACGGTTGCGTCGCTGAAACGGAGCGACTTCGCTCTCCCGAACTTAACCACCACTCCTATTTCATTCAAATCTCCCTTGAGAACTCTTCTAATATTCACTTTATATACACTTGTGTCATTTTCAGTTTTCACGCTAGAAACTTTACCAGTGAAAATGTATTTGGAAACGAGAGTAGCACGCTTAATTAGCACTTTGTCAAATATTGCTGCATTGCATATCCCACGCGAGGTTCTATTCACTCTCATATTGTATGGCAAAACTTGTAGATTTAAATTTATAAGCAAGATCATTATAAGTATGAACCGCATTTTCGGTCTCCGCACCACACTACACTCTGCAAATTTGTAAACGCGATCATAGACTACTTTCACGGAATCAAATAAGGAACTACAAGAGGCGCGCGCGCAGCCGCTGGGCGCGCTAAGGCTATGGCGGTACTGCCTGCCCACTCACTCCCGATCGTTCACCTACCCTACATATTTACATACTGATTGGTCCCGCGTAAATAACACCACGCATCTTGCGATAGATTAGCAACGACAAAAAACGAAGGTACAGGTTAATCCATGAAAACAAATTCAACCAATATTTTGAATGACTTCGAACCCAGAGTGTCTCGTACCTGTAGAAAAGCTCTCTTTACGTTTACTCTGTGTCTGGTCAATCGCCAAAATGAGGGAGAGGGGCTGTAGGAAAACATACATTCTAGCTTTTGCTCGCGGCTCCGCCTGCGTAGATTCACCATAGAAACAAATTTATTTTTTCCCAGGATTACCTAATTGTATCCTATGTCCTTCTCCGTTTTCTGAAATAGAGGTATGCAAAGTTTCAAAAAGATTGTCGAGTAGATACGAGTAGAGTATGAAGAAGTAACAAATAAATACTTATTACTTTCGTGTTTATAATATTAGTTAAGACTAAGTTAACGTTAGGATTAACATTATCTATCTAATATTGTATTTTCATTTTATTTATTGACATTTATCAATCTTAAAACCCTTAAAAACTTTTCCCAACGACAGTCCTAAGATTAATTACGGAGCAATATAAAACTACTACGTACCTAGTGGATTTAATTCTGGGGGATTTTTTTTCTTATTATTGCCATTGTATAAGTAAGTAGGAATCCTTCTATATCTAATCAATTTGTACTCCTAGTGATTGGTTGGAGGCGACGTGGCGACGTTTATTGTGACACTATCCTAATTTGTCGCACATTTCGCACCCAAATAGAACTAGGTAAAATGCCGCTCCTCCACGTCTCTGAATAAAACCCATTTGTTACCTGAATGTCACTATAAAATTTAATGTTCGTACTTACGCAGAAAGAGGACATTATTATTTATCTATAAATAAAAGTCTCGTTGACATTAATATCCACTTTGCGAGGATCATTAGAACAGATAAAAAGTACGTAGTACCTATACACAATAACAATAATTAACATACCAATTATAAGTACCTAGTTATTACGTAACTAAGTACTTAACAGAGCATGATTCTACGTATCCATTTCTGTGATGATTAAAATCAAAATCGAAAGTTTATTCAAAAATACAAAATTTAAAATAAAATAAAGTTAAGTATTCAATAGGTATTAAACATTGGGAATTAAAAAAAAGAACAAGACATTGTTTGATTCGTTTTTTGTTGAATTAAGTATATTGTTAGTTTCATGATAAGTAGGTTGTACCAGGTGCTTGATACCTATCATTTCAGAAATAAGTACTTACTTACAATCCAAATATGAATGAAAACTAATAAATAAACATTTCATTTCTGCAATACAGTCATGTATGACAAAATTATTGTTGATCACATAACTCATCAACCACAGCGGATCAAAATGAAATCCACGATCGCACGTCGAAGCGGTAAACTAAACGTGTGTGCGATCGAAGTACAAAGACAAGATAAATTATCATTAAACTATCAGCTAACGGAGAACTTAATTCAATCAATCGCAAATAATGACTATTCCCTAAATGAGCCTTTTACAGAGCGTGGCTATTAAAGTTTAACGAAAAATAGTTTTTGTCATTTGATCACGTGTAGTGTACGATCATTATGGCGGGGCGACGTCATCAGAAATCAATTTGTGTCTTGCTTGGCGAATATCTCTGAAAAAATAATTTGTAAAAGTCAATTACGGGCGATTTGCGTAACTAGGCCATCGGAATCTGCTATCAATCAGCTTCGGGATTCCAGCTCCGCCGGGAAGACCCGGATCAGACACATTAATGAGGGGACTAATTCCAAGCTACTTAGAGTTGGACCGAGGTCGTAGTAGCCCTTTTTTCTATTTTTATTGAATTTTGTACATACCTAAACACATCTTACGTCTCACATGCAGTCTCATACCTACTACGCCTATCAAAAAAAGAAAAACTCTAGCAGCTCGGGTAAAACCAAAAATACTCGTAAAAAGTAGCCTATGTTACTCCCAAACGTTTCGTCTATATCTCTGTGCCAATATCATCAAAATCGGTCCATTAGTTTTTGAGTTTATTAATTACAAACAAAAATACAAATCTTTTATCTTTATAATATCATTATGGATATGGAAGAATACATGTAGGTAACGTACACGTAACATATTGTTCATGGGAGAACACATAATAATTACAAAATTAATTCGGTGCAAACATAGGGGTCACAAAATTAAAATTCATGCCTACAAAGGCGCTCTCTAGTGGAGTTGCAATTAATATGAAAATCTCTGGACAATATTTATGACACTGACACAGGCGAAATTATTGCAGAGTTTAATATTTACTGAGTGCCCGTATTTTACACGTCGAGGGGATTACGCGCGAAATATATACGTAAGCTGCGTTATCCAAGTTTAACGGCCGCTATTTTGACACCTGATCGTTGTGGAATGGGCTATGTCGGAAATGCAACAATAGTTACGATAATATTACTGGCCATATTTCAGGCACGGAATTGCTGATATTTGCTGGAAAATAAATTAGAAGAGAATACGTCAGCGATAAAACCGCGTCATAATCATCGCTGGGAGCGGGTAATCCCGCTATAACGCATTCTGTCAGTGCATCGCAAACGAGGTCGTGCAGTGAGTATACGCTGCCTAAGCGTGGATAATTTCCCGCTCTTGCACACAGCTTTACTTTCCCAACTGCCAAGTGCGGCGGTTGCGTGAAATATGAGCACCTATGTACGTTTACGTTTTCAAATAATCCTCTGGCTGCAAATTATAACCCGTGAATGAACATAAAAGGCGCGCACGCCGTAATTCGCAATGAAAATGTCGTAAATAATTGTCGTGGCTTTCGTACTAATTTCTCGCCAAGAGTGAAATCTATAGAGACCGCGAGTCGCGTCGCTATGAAAAATTGCTCTAACATCGTACCTGTTGCGTTCATTTCACGGAGTGTTACTTTTGAAACTAAAATGTATTTTTGATAATATAATGTATTAAGTGTCAGTTTCTTCTTTTAAATACAATTTAACGAAATTATTTTTTAGGTATTTTTATAAACTGAGAAAATTAAAATTGAGTATGGAAATTTTATTTGATACCTCAAAGTCCTTTTATCAGAACCGAATAACATTCAAACTTCTTCATATGAAATGGTAACGCATTTTTAAAAAGTTTGAACTATCGGCCGTGGTCATTACTAAGTACAACTTTTTTTAGGATCATGCAGTTTACTATGAACGAACAGAATTAAATATTGCAGAAAGCAGATTTATTTCAGCTTTTTCCCCTAAAGACATCTGTTGATCTGCAGGCCTACCTACCATCAACTTTGACGGAACGATTCCAATGCAACCACAGTTACAGTTCAATTTAGGTGCCTAAACTGAATCGCATTAATGCTAAAAACTAACTCGATGAATCGAACTCGAACCTCACAGCGATATTATAATTAAACATTCCGCAGCTCCTCATATGAACCGTTTCAATATTCGAACAATGTCGTACACTAGGCACTTCCTATGACAATATTAGCGCGTGTATGCCTCATGCCAGCCTTCCGGATGTTTTAAACGCCTAGTTGAATACTTGAACCCTCGCGTTTATGTAACATACTTGTTTTAGATTTATGTTACGTATGCAAGTAAAATGAAGATCTTTGGACAACATTTATAACACTAACACATGCGATAATTTAGAGCGAAAAAAAAAATAAAAATAAACAAAATTCATAGTGTTTAAAAATCCAAACTCTGTACGCGGAATTTTGGTTTGTTGTCACTGTTCAGCAACTACTTATACTGAATCTAGTCAATGATGACTTATCTTGATTGTTATCTACATGACGAGCTATTAATTTTTCAAAATTTATTAACATTATGTAATGTTTGACATTAAATTTCGGTGACGATATAACGACGGTTCTGGAACTGGATGAAGATGAAGAAATTCATTTACATGTACCTATACCTACCTAATGTAAAATTTCAGATTCTTTGAATGTTTTATTTATGCAACTATTGATTTCATAGTGTCCATGTCTCCAATTAATAAACATGATTGCGTAATTTAATCCTACCTTTAATAAATTCACTCAATATATACCCGAAGTTTTATATTAAGTAGTACTTACCACAGTTACTTACCTTCATGTAAGTAGTTGCAGTAGGAATAAGGAAAGAATTGATCGTTGAAAAAGAAAACGAATGCGAGTTTACTCCTAATTTTCATCGTATTTCGCATGACTGCCCTTAGAGTAACTTCAATACGACATTTTAAGGGGGAAAGGGGAATGAATAGCGGCTTTCAGCTATATTACTGCGTCACAGGCGGTTAGGGAATGGTTGTTATGATGAAATTAATGGCGCCGCCTAAGTGAGAGCTCATATGGTTCACCCATAGGGTTCACCTCGATTACTGCGAAAAACAAATGCAATATCGCGCCGCGCCTTGAACATTTCATAACATAATGCCGACGCCATTAGTATTTTTTTTTCTTTTTGTTAATCTATGGTCGTTGACGCCCAATAGTCGTCAAATAGCCGTTCTGACCCTTTCATTGAACATAGTGAAATCTAGTATAATGTTACGTGTAGTTGAATCATTAGAGCATTTAGAATATTCAACATAATGACTGACTTGGTGTTTGATTAATAATGGCATTGTTCTAACGGTTAGCTGTTTATTTCAACGGACATAGGTATACATAAACCAAGTAGGCTGCGACAAAAAGTAGGTACTTACTTATATACATATTTATTTTTTGAGATCATCAGTTGCGTTAATCGTTCCAATGGAAAGCAAATAGCTATCTACTTGCTTTCCGTTGGAAATTAAACAAACAAAAAAACATTATCATAAATTATTATATTATTTACAAAATGTTTTTTTGATTGTTACATCACCACCAGTTACATCTGGTATCTTGAATATAAGTACGATAATAAGTTCAAATTCAATGTTAATTTGAAAAGAAAGCGAGACGCTGAAATGCGTTAAGTAGGTATTACCTACTTATTCGTAGTCACGAAAGAGAAGTTTATTACAAGCCTTAACATAAATTAAAACGAACATTAATTGTTGCCGATGACTTCAGCGCGATCTGATACACGCTGGCGCTACTCCATTATTGATAAGAACGACTTATAAAAAAAAACTTTTTACGACTTGCTTTCAGTTGTTCGTCTACAGAATAATGGCTTTAAATTTTGAAGTCTCTGCTTTTATGAAGTAGACAGCGATAAGAGGGATTATAAAAGGAAAGAGGGGCCAAAGATAAGAAAATAATGGGGCGACGATGAAAACTGAGAGGAATGACTGAAATTTATCTAGTCAATTACTACGTATCAACGCGGTTTCTGTGACGAAATTCAAATTAGTCGTAAGTTGCGCGACGTGTGGGTAATATAACGCGGGTAAGATGTCTGTCAATCTTTGTAAATTATGCAAGCAATCATCAGATGTTGCTGGTGTAAAATTTTAATTACACTGTGTCTGGCTGAATGATAGAGATGAAACCTATGATGTACAAAGCTATTTTTCACTTTCTATATTTCATTGCATAATCAGCGATTCTATGAAAGTAAATTGCTTTGTGCAATTGCTACCTCGATTGCAGTTGCAGACGTTGCAGTGCATCTTATCATCACTTTAGGTGCTTACATTCTTTGTTGAAATGAATGAAATTTATCAACACACAAGACTCCAGGTAAGTAGTCTTTTACATTTTTCTTTTTCAATTATTTATCAGCGAAATTTTTTATCTATCCTTATGTCTCCTGTCAGATGAGCAACTCGAACGATAACCTAATCTATTTTAGTTGATACCGCACTCCGGCAATGAAGTTACATATAAGATAACTCACCAAAAGCCTCGGAGGAAGTAACCTATTAGGTTAATAATTCTTATTGTATTAAATTTATGATATTAGGACTAAATCCAGCTTAAGTGTATAAAAATATTAGTAAATTGTTTATTCGAATAAAAAAATGCGTTGTATGAACATTTTTTAATAAGTAGGTATATCATTATTAGGACAATATCAAGTTAAATACAAAACGCACACAAATAGATATGTTTAAGTTAAATAGGATACAATAATAGAAGTCTCATGAAGTTATATCACATTGCAATAGTTTCGTTAGTCAGTACGGAAATTCTACTACAAGACATGAATTATTACAAATTTTTAAACATAACGTTTTAGACAATAACCTACTTTTCTTATTACAACAATTACGAAAAAGAAGTGCTAAGTATGTATAAAATAGACTTCTAATATCTCTCAACAATTCCTATCTTATATTGGAAAACTACTACACAAATGAAACAATTGTAGTTTATAGGAAAACAGTATGATTGATCGTTTTAATTCCTTATTACTTAAATTGGTCTTTTATATAGGTTTTACTAATCACAATAGGAAAGTTTCCTTCAAGTCAAAAATATAATATTTTTAGAAATATATGTGACATAAAATTGGGTAATGTTTGTTTATCCTCATTTGATTAACACGGAAATAATAAGGTTCCATACAAATCGTAGTAGAAAAAATATACTTCGATTTGATGTTTAAAAAATTGGAAACTCTCTTATTCGTAGCATGACGAACAAATTATATTTTTGATTGTATAGGTAGACGTCGGCACACCTCACGCAAAGATGACCTAATATTTTGATTCAAGGGCACACAAGTTGGGCAAGATTCTGTGGGGTGCAGGCCCGGACACCCTGGGCTTCTACTTGGAGCCCCCTAGACGGCGGGATGACGTCACGACCGCTCACTCGAAGACGGTGCACGCAACCCACGAAGCCAGATAGAGGCGAACTTAGCAACCTGGCAAACAAGAGTGTGTATTCACACCAAGAGCAGAGAGAAACTTCTTTAAATCTAGTTTTGTATGTCTGAAGTTATAGAATAAAATCTTCAATAACCCGTATATTCTATCAATGATTTAGAACAACACAGTAAATAGCTAAAACACAAGTATACATTAATACAAGTAAACTTCCTTGAAAGTACTCACTTGGTAACATTTCCCGGTGGTTTCCCAACGTAAATAAATGGATCAACGTCTAGTGATGTCATATGTCCATGCGCCGATCCTCTTACAGAGTACGATTCAATTTTCAATATTGCATCCTTCTTATACCTCCTGGCAGAAATCTTCGATCGCCCATCAGTCCTCACTAGCCCTGAACGCAATTCCGAGGGTCCACTTCCCATATTCCAATGCAGCACAGCTTTATCATGAACCAAACCCAGCCACAAATGGTCCCTTGAGCCTGAAGCGCTCAGTATTGTTCCTTCGCCGCAAACTGTGGATACTTCGGCCCAAATATCAAAACGTTTTGCCGGCATCCTGACTCGCGCCGTCATACTTGATGTTCCATCAAACAAGGGCACTTTGTAAATCTCATTCACTTCTTCATATTCCTCGTATTGAGAATAATTCTCATCAACTTCATTCGATTCGATCGTTCTCTCCTCCATATGGTCATGGTCATGGTATTTGTCTTTCGCCGATCTCATAACGCAATTGGCTTTATTATTAACATCTGCGTAGTTTTTTTCTGTGAATTGATTAAGTTAAGGATAATATTAAAGTATTGTTCGAGAATTTACGTAATTATACATTTCTATCAATATGTCCTACTACTTATTTAGTAATATCATATATGATTCTGAGGTCTACAGGACTAGCTAAATTTAGCGGTAACCAACAGGTGGTAGAATATCAATACAAGACAGTTCAGGGTCCGGGCTGTCGGGTTTGCCGCTATCACTAGTGTCTACTGAAGCGTCAGTGTAGTACTGAATGGAGTTGGTGGCAAACTTTACGTGATTTGTTTCTAGCTTTTCTGTGTTTTGCTTGTGCTGTTTTCGGTCGGTTGATCGGCTACCTCGCCTGACGTGGGGCGTTTCGTTGGCGCATGGGCCAAAAGCTTGAGCTACGATGTCGGATTGTGTCCGACAGGCGTGGGCTCGGAGATGACAAGTGGAGAGGTAGGTGCGGGAGTCGCTGCCACACACGGGAGTGTCTTCCGTGGTAGCGCACTCGGTCGCCGGGCACTCGCAAGTGGCCAGCCCGCTGCGGACTAAACAATAGGCCCCGAAGTAACACGTCATGTGATCGCAATTGGTTGCTGGGAGTTGAGTTGATTCCGCTGGAGATAAAAATAATATTTAATTTAAAATCTAGAGTACCTACTAGATAAATGTTATTCTTGGGTTAGAAGCTTTACAACCACATCTCAATAAGACTAGGTAGATGAATAGACTAAATATCTGTTAGGCTAGATCTCAATTTAAATATAATCGAGATCCTTGAAAAGTTAAGTGACTTAAAATTGTGTATTTTGCATGTGTGTTTAAAAAAATATATTATTTAATTATTATAAACACACAATATTGTATTGTTTTTGAAATAAATAAACATAAATATGTACTTTTACATACAGCTTTTTGTGCAATAAAGTTTACATAAAAATAATTAGATACGTAAATAGCTTCTGTAGAATTTCGTACTTACGGTCAAAACAGCCGTTAGGTCCGAGGGTGTGTTCATGATTGGAGCACACGGTGCACTTTTGACCCTGTATGCCTGGCTTGCATACGCATCTGCCCGTCATTTGTTCGCAGTCTTCTCGCACCGAACCGAACGCCGAGCAACCGCAGGCTGTAAACGTAAGCTTACTAAAGAAAATGATGAGGGCTATGAAAAATATGAAATATCTACTTGGTTCCTACGAAAATTTCCCGCAAGGCAATCGAGAGGTCCGAGAGGTGAAGGGAAGACGGGCCGCGCAACGCGACATATGAAGCTAAATCAAGGGCTGTATCTTTTGGAAACAAAAAAATTACTAATACCGATACAAATAGATCTGTATTAGTTAGATGATAAAATAGTATCAAGTTTTTCATATTTTGTGACAACCCATTTTGTGCATTTTCAACACTGGCGGCTGTTTTGTCTTTAGCAAGGCAGCTACAACACTGAATGAATCTCATTAAAGTATGGTAGCGAATTGTGATATGATTCACGCAAAAACCAAGACGTTAGGTGAGTGTAACCAATGGCTCTATGGAAATGGAGTATACGATGGGGTCTTATGTGTCTACGGACTCACGTATGCAGCCGGTGTGGCCGGAGCCGATCCTCGGCAGTCCCCAGTAGCCGGGCTCGCAGCGGTCGCACTTGGCGCCGCCGACGCCGGGCCGGCAGCCGCACTGGCCGGCGTCGTCGCAGTGTGACGTCACGGCGCCGAGCCGGTGACAGCCGCACTCGGACGGGCAGCCGGCCCCGCCCGGGCCCCGCGCGGCGGTCACCCCGTCCGCGCAGCAGCCGTGCCATGATTCTTGGCAGCCTTTTGTTTCTACAAGTCCTTTGTCTGCAAGTAACAAAAATTTAATGTATATTAATCCTTACGTATTATAAAAATAAATCCCCATGTCGCGTCTGTGGGCTATAAACTCAAAAACTACAGGACGGTTTTTCGGACAGGAATAGTACGATAGTGTGATTCATGGGGAAATTTTAGGTTTTATTATGGTTTTACCCGAGCGAAGCCGGGACGAACCGCAAGTCTTCCAAATACATCTGAAGCTGATCGACATTCAACACACAGCCGAAAGTGGGCGTAGATAGCTGTGTTACATACAGCTACATCCTAGGAGATTGTGAGCACAATTTTAAACTTACGTTTATATTTAGTAAAAAAATAAATAAATTTTAAATCCAATGAATGCAATCATTAGATATAAAATTACATCCCTGGAGATTAGAAGTTGCGAGTTTGTGTGAAAAGTTTATTTATCAAAGAGACCAGCTTTATTATCGCAATAAGTATATACCTTTTTTACAACACCGAGCAGCTTTAGCTGTGTGATGACAATAGCTTCCGACGGGACAATCTTTGCGATGAGGCCCGCCACCACAATCCATGAGGCGGCCTTCCGCGTCCGTCAGCGGTTCATCATCACCGCACGGTCTGAACTGGAAATGAAAATAACATTCAGACAATGTAGAAGTCACACAACTCACAATGTAGAAGACAAATAAAAGTTCTCCTACATTCTGTAAGCTTCATGTGGCAGAGATTGGAGTAGTCTCAAGTCAGATGCGAATATCTTGGCTGTAGAATACTACAGCCACGATATTCGCCAGTGAGATACATATGATATCGAACCTCTAATCCACGGCACAGAGCCAGCGGTCTGAGCCTCAAGTCCTCCTGCCTCCTGCAAGCTTCCAGCTTCATGTGGCAGAGAGTGGGGTATAGTCTCAAGTCAGACGCACACACTGGCGCCGCGGCCGCCGCAGCGCAGTCGAATAAACAGGCACATCTGGAAATGGGAAAACAATGCAATCGTTAGTTGGATCACATAACCTGCTTGAATAAATTCCAACACCAGTGTAAGCAATATATAATAACACACTCGATAAGAAAGAAAATACGCGCGTGCCACAAAAATCTATAAGTCAGAGCTTCTTATCATTTTCAGGAACATATATAATGACTTTTTGTGGCAAAAATTATTTAAACAAGTAAAAAAATCTGTTATAATAATACCTAGGCTGTCCATTGCCGTCAACTGCGCAAGTAGCTTCATAAGCACATTGCACGCGAGCGCACACTGCTTTGCTCGCTCCAGGCTCGCTCGAACTCTCAGCGGTTTCGTCTGACGAGCGTATGTCGTTACTCAGATCCGATTTTGCAGTTTTATTAACACCTGTAATGTTTTTTATTATTTGCAGTAAGATATGAGAAAAAATGTGTTTAGTGAACATATAAGTGGAATAAAAACCATATATTGAACATTTTAATACTCTAATGATTCAACAAAACTACACGATTGAAGGGCATTGTTCAATGTAGTTTTTTTTACCTTTATAGTAAAAAAAAATTCTTACTACCTATTCTATTTACCTACGCTTAATACCAATATTCCTTATTCGATTTTTCAAACATAATATCAAACCTACTTAAGTTCTCATTTCAATTTATTTTTAAAGCAGAACCAACAGCTGTGTATACAAAATAACCAATTATAGAAAACAGATTAGAAAGTAATTTATTATTTATTTGTAACATACCTGCAGTAGTATTATCCTCTTGCGAGTCAGTACACTCGCCGTAATACGCGACACGCATGGGCGGCTCGCCTCGCATGCGAGACTCGCATGCGGCTTTCTGCAGCGCGCACTCGTGCTGGAACGTGCGCCTCGTGTCGGAGCACACGGGCTCGTGCGCTGCGTCTGCGCACGGCGTCGCGCACGCGCATGCGCCGCGCGCACACCACGTGCCTGCCGGGCATTGCACGCCTAGGCACGACTCTGGACCGATACCATTAAAAACTATACAGTTATTATTACCGTAAGGCAAAATGTTTTACAGATAAGGCCCCGTTATTGGGTAAAAAATAACATACCTAGCGACGAAAGACACAATCGATGAGAATATTATCTATTGGCTAAATAAGCCTCATCGTGATATTATAAAGTTAAAAAATATATATGCACAGCAATAGGTAAACAAAATAAAGACTATAAATAAATACTAAAAGATGTGTGTTAACTGTATGTATACAATATAAGCTTCGCTACATACTTACCACAGGAACCCATGTGCTTGATATGAAGATGGCGTTTCTCTCTACAAGCGACGTCCCTCAGCGCACAAATGCTACTGTATGTATTGTTGTCGTTGCCGCACACTTCCTCAGTTTCCTGTAAAGATTAATAGAAATAAAATATTTTATATATTTATAACTTATATATTTGTATTAAACTGTAATTTGTCATAAAATCAGTTAGCGCCACCATCACGGTTTTGTCGATTTCTTTTACTTATTAGCGAGAACTGTATGTTTTTATTGTATAATCGAAATACTTTCTAATAATTTATATATTTATGTAGTGTAGCTTAATATGTATAGATAACTTATAGTTTTCGATAATGAAAAGGAATTTTTAAAAATGTGATGGTGGCGCTAGTGAGCGGATTTAAAGAGATTTGACGACCTCGGTGGCGAAGTGGTACTTGGCTCTGAACCGAAAGGTCCCGGGTTCGATCCCCGGTCGGGTCATGATGGAAAATGATCTTTTTCTGATTGGCCCGGGTCTTGGATGTTTATCTATATATGTATTTGTTATAAAATATAGTGTGTATAGAGTTAGTATCCCATAACACAAGTCTCGAACTTACTTTGGGGCTGGATTTGTCCTAATATATTTATATTTATTTATTTTATTTAAGAAAAATATATACTTAAGGTACAAAAAAGGAGTATAAAGTTAATCATTACATAGTATAAAAGTCGCTTCCCGCTGTCTGTCTCTCCCTATGTATGCTTAAATCTTTAAAATCATGCAATGGATTTTGAATAGATGGAGTAATTCAAGAGGAAAGTTCATATGTGCATAATATTGCCCTCGTGCGAAGACAGGGGCGGACCACTAGTTAGGTATAAAACTCCGGTGTAAAATCAACAACTTACAGTTCCTTCTTCACAATGCTTGGGGCAGACACAACTAGCTTCAGAAACGCCGTCGCTTTCACAGACAGCGTAGAACTCGCACTTCTTATTTTCACACCCGTCTGAAATTAATGTAATTACGATAGTAGGTATACTTAATTACTTAGTGAACCCTGGGCTCCGACGTCCAACGGCTGAGGAAGAAACCGGGAATACGCACAGATGACAGAGTTAGATATTTACTTACAAGCATTAAATAGTGAATAATGAATACCAATTGACTCAATATTAATAGTCTACTTCGCGTTTTGCTTAGCTTTTATTTTTTCACATAATAATAATCACAATACACAAACATCACCTTTAATAACGTCAATTATACAAGCTGACAACAGACTGACACCCCTTAATTTGAAAGACTCGTCTCCACAAAAGAAGGAAATAATCACCACAACACAACAGAAAATAGATACTTGGACCCAAAAATCTCTGCATGGCCAACATCGCCTCGATTTGATGAACCCTAATGTTGACAAGGCTGCGTCAAACGCCTGGCTCAAGCGAGGAAAGTTGTTCCCAGAGACGGAGGGTTTTATGTTGGCTATACAAGACCAAATCATAGATACTAAAAACTATAGGAAGCACATAATTAAAGACACCCAAAATGATAACTGCCGTCATTGCCACAGTAGTCCGGAAACCATTCAACACATAACAGGAGCATGTAGATCAATAACACAAACGGATTATAAACACCGACACGACCAGGTTGCGGCCATTATTCACCAGTATCTCGCAAGTAAATACGATTTAATAAAGGATAAAACTGCGTATTTAAAATATTCACCTCAAACTGTTTTGGATTCCCCTAACTATAAATTGTATTGGGATAGAACTATAATAACAGATAAAACTATTCACCATAATAGACCAGACATAACATTACACGACAAACGAAACAAAACAGTTTATCTGATTGATATAGCCGTTCCTAACACCCACAACCTCAGCTCCACGTATACAGATAAGTTGACCAAATATACTGATTTAGCAATAGAAATTAAAACACAATGGCGTGCAGGAATCGTTAAAACTATCCCTATAATAATTTCGTCCACTGGTGTAATACCCACATCCTTACACACTAGTCTCAATATATTAGATATACATCCATTAACTTTCACCCTACTACAAAAAGCAGTTATACTAAACACTTGTCGTATAGTTCGCAAATTTCTTTCTTCACTCTTAATTTCTTTCTTTTTTTCAATTGGTTACGTTTGGCTACGAGCTCGCGTATCCAATAAAACTCCTCAAAATTAATTTTGAGTGAAATATGAAAATACAAATAATAATAATAAAGAATAACAAGAAAGACAATATGCCTACATCAAGTAGTTCGTATGATAATTTTCTGTAAATTTAAACTAACATTATTTTGTCATAAACATTTATTTTCTACCAAAAAATATGAAAAGTTTAGTCAACAAAGGCATGGGTACCTCAATCTTATCTATTTCTGGCACCATTCTAGTTGCATTGTTGTTTCCGTTTGAAGGGTGAAAAAGGCAGTGTAACAGGGTATTGTGGCAAATACCTTAGGCATGTGACACGCCTGATGTTGCATCAAATGGGCCACATGATTTTTTGCCTGCTTGGTAGTATAAAAAGATATACTAAACTGCAAGGTCCGTCGTACAGGACCTTCACGTCGCGGCGGTGTCGACAGGCCTCGAGCTGCAGCTTGCAGCGGTTCCCGTAGGAGATGCCGTCGGACCCGCAGACGGGGGCAAACTCGTTGGAGCACCGCGGACAGCGACACACCCCCCGACCCCCGGTCGCTACGCACTCCCCCCCGTGCGGACAAACGCGCCCGGCGCAGACGCCGTTTGAACCTACCAATTAATTACACATAAGGTTATTATATCAATGGTTTAATTTGCATGCTGGTTAATTCAAATGACATTTCATCAAGATGCTATTTAGAAATGTGAGTTCATATATGATCATAACATTACCTAATATATCCCATACCAATTAATAGGGTAGGCAGGCCAGTACATATGTATGAAGTTATAATAATATCAATAGGAATAAGGATGTCGACAGCCAACTACAACAGCTTCTCACGATGCGATAGTTACATAGTTTCCATACCTATTCTAGAATATTATAATGAAGCAGTCGTTTACCACAAGCGCCAGCATGCAACACTCTCAGCTCCCTGCCGAGCAGACAAGCCGCCCGCTGCAGCTCACACTCGCTGTCGTGCGTGCGCGAGTCAGACCCGCACACCGGCCGCAGCACGGGCTCGCACGGCGGCGGACACGCGCACACAGCACCGCCCCCCTCAACGCGGCATTCCGCGCCGTGACGACACTCCACTTCCGCGCACGGGTTAACCCCTAAAAAAACACAATTGTTACACGAATATCGTATGAGCGTTTCAAAATATATATATCTATATATTATAAACGAAGAAAGCAACAGTTATCCTAAGCCATTATAGTTACAAGATTTAATAGATTAAACAGGATCATATTTACCCGTGCTGCATTGACCCTTGAATATGATCTTCAATTGTTTCCTAGCGCGGCATGATTCGCGGTGCATCTGACATTCGTTGGAGTAGGTCTTTCCGTCAGAAGCGCATACAGGAGAGAACTCCAGAGGGCAAGGTTCAGCGCAGCGACACGATGGGGAGCGACGGTCGTCCAGCTGGCAGACTTCTGGGTCAGGGCATGTCACGCCGGCACACGGGTCTGGATTATAATTAAATTTTAAAGACCGATTTATCTATCATCATATCAATCAATTAATATTATTATACCTAATGATAATAATAGATCTCATCCAGATAAGAAAACTAGTCATAAGAAAACGATTTAGATACCCTCGGCTGTACGAGTAGTATTTCTTATACTGTGTCTAGTCTACGCTAACTATGTATACCTACTGCCCTTGTTGGGTAGCTTAAGTAGCGATTGAGTCGTTATTTCAGAACCAAACTTTCCCACTGCCACTTCATGGCTTGTAGAGGAGTTAGTGAGAGAGGCACATATTCGATCATTAAATAAATAAATAAATATATTAGGACAAATCACATCATTATTTACAGGAGCTAGGTTTTTGCTTTTTACAGACCCCTAATCCAAGAGCGTGTTGTCGAGTGACGTCGAAGTTCGCTCTTGGATCCATTACCGGAAGTATATACTATAATCTGTGCCTATAGTGAAGTGTTGTTTTGTAACTGTTTTAGTAACTAAGTAAAAAATGTATAGCATCCAAAACAAGATACAAGACACAATAAGAACAAGAAGACTGGTTAGAAAGATGGTAGGTACAATGGTTGGCCTTACGCAAGTGCAATATCTTCCAGGATATATATTCTACCTTGAGGAATTGAGATGTTATTATCGATAAAAAAGGTGGTGCTAAAAGTAGATTAATAATAATATGTATTTATATATTATATGAAAATATAAACCATTTAAGTACCTACTTAGATACTTACCACACTTGCCGTAATACTTGAACGTAATATTAGTATTAGCTTCGCAGGCAGCACGGCGCATTTCACACTCCCCAGGATAGTCCCTGGCGTCGCTTGCGCACAACGCGCGGCTGCCCTCGTGGTCCCCGTAGCTGGGACAAGATGTGGGGCATTCGCAGTTGTACGAGCGGCCATCGGGCGTGGGCCGGCACTGCGCGCCGGGGCCACACGTAACCCCGACGCAAGGGTTCGGCACGTCTGGTATATAAAATTGTCCTCAGTTAAAATCAGGATATGTAATCTACGTTATAACTGGTTCTCATAAACAGTAGGTATAAATAATTGAATATCATTGACTACTAGTAGAGCAACTAGAACAGCTAGACTAGCCAGCCAGCAACCCCGCCAAGAGAGCCACCCGCGCGCTCAGTATCGCGCGATATCACGCTGCCACCATCATACATGATACAGGTACACATTACCACTGGGGAACAGGTAGCAGCCACTGACAGCAGCCAGCAGCCCCGTCAGGAGCGCCGCCCGCGCGGTTAGCATCGTGCGGCCCTCTCGCCGCGCTCGCAAGCTGCCACCATCACACATGATATAGCCCCATTCTGGATTTGCTGAAATTAACCTATCATACTGTATTAACCATACCCTCCCCCTGTACATATATTGATATCATTAGATTAACACGACTCCGCGGGCTAGATATTCAAGACACTTTTCTTTTTAACATTGGATTAGAGTTTAAGATTAGTTTTAGGTTGTATCGAAATAATTTCCCACTAAGTACCTATTTATATGTAATAACATAAGTATCTTCATAACTTTTAGCATTAAATTACATGAGTTGTTGAGGACGTGAACGTCTTTACAGATAACAATCAATAATATAAACACAAGAACTACCTAGTTAGGTAGGTAAGTACCTAAAATTTTCTAATGGATTTTTAAAAACATCATTTACAAAATATCACTCACCAACTAACCACTCAGATCAATAAGTTCAAAAAATCGGATTAACTATTTAACCAACAGTACCTACAAATAAACAAATGACGATCTCACGTTAATGACGAAGATTCCACTCCGCCCGCTGTTGGGGGCTCACTGATTCACTGAATCGTCGCAGAATGAATGAAATGTACGATCATGCGCAGTAGACACAGTAAAGGACCTTTTTGCTTTTTATTTGGATCAAAACTACGGATTCAAAAGTATTTTTGCATAGGTACATTGCCAAGGGTAAACGGCGTTGCTGTACGCGAATGATTCTCAGAATCATAAACGCTAAACAACTTTTATCGTCTCCCACGATAGAAGTTGTGTTTAGTGCAGCAACGATTCGTGTTTTAGGCGTCATGTATAAAATGCGTCAATACTACTTGATGTATAACAATAAATAAATTCTACCGTAACATTACTTAAAAAGGCCATCTTAGGCTGCTTATCTATGTTTGGTAGGTCGCCCGGTTGATGCAAAATTGCTATGCTATGCAGGTCATTTTCAAAATTAAAAACACAACTTTCATACGCGAGTTCGCAAAATCGAATTAATTATTGGGTCTTACATAGTGTGGACGGCACCAAAACAGTCTAAAAACCGATCAAGTGTGAGTGAGACCGGTATTGGTTTTGATTCCCCTGTGATATCGCAACATGACACCTCCCGAGAGGTCTTGATTAGACGGACAAGTCACCCGTTTTTAACAAAAAAACGTGCGGAACCCTTAAAACATATTGTCTATTTATAATTTATTACCAATATCTTACAATATCAAATTATTAGTTTTAGTATAATAAAGGTACGGATAATAGAAATGTCCCCTTAGCCGGCCAGGCCACTAATTGGTAACAATACCCATGCCAATGGGTTGACGTCAGGCAGGCGGCCGGTTGGAAAATAACTGTTTTACGCTGACCCCGCGCTTCGCGATAATAACATGCGGTGATGAGTGAGAATAGAAATAATACAAATATTCAACTTTAATATGTTTATTATCATGGTATATAACCATTAAGACGTTAACTCTTATTACATAACATAACGCATGTAACAGAGAATAAGACTTTACATAATGTATAAAAATAGGACTGTACGAGTCCATCCGAGACTCGGAAATGCATGTAGAATGAGAAATGAATGCACAAATCAAACTCTTTCCTGTTCACTGCCAAAAATGCAATGACAAATTTTATGTGCCCCTCTCTAAGCTATACACAATTTTCTGAAATTGCACATGATTCTGAATTATATGCAAACTTACTAACAATAGCTAAATTTTGTACATTTACTAAGACCTATGTTTATATCACCTGTGTTTCTGCCAAGATAATTACATAAATCATTTAATAGGCTTGAAATAAATAGAAAATCAGATTACAGATTTAAAAAAATATTATTTAAAACCAGTAAAATTGGCAACAAAATTGAGTTAATATAAAAAAAATATTGGTATTTAGTCTAAAATCTGTACATCAACAATCAATCGACAGATTCGGTAATAAATAAATTTGCTATACAGTCTTACTTATAAAACACAGTCACAATAATAATAAACGTCTCTATTTGAAATCGATGCGCTTTGCTTATCACATAGATAAAAACCACAGCACTATTTTGTCACTTACACTTTACAGTTTACGGTCAAACCAGCGTCCACGGAAAGAGATCTACTACAGACTACATACTATTTACAAAAGAAATACACTTATTTACAAGAACCCTATATCTACTTTCGGCTTGTCTAAGTGGGAGGCGCACGCCGATCATAGTCCCTCCTATACACCTCACGCTCATAGTCGCGCTCCTCGTAGGGATAGTCTGCGGGGTATCCCCGCCAGTCGTCCTGGTAGGGCCGCACGGGGGGAAAGCCCATACCGCTCGGCATCGTGGTGCCATCGTAGTATGCGCCGTAAGGCCCTGCCATGCCGCCGAATCCACCGACGCCATACCTGCAGTTATACCATTAGAATTTTAGACGATTTGTTACATGCTAAATAGTAGAAAGGCTTTTTGAAGATTCTTCTAACGTGTTCCTTAACCTAGCCTTAGTTAACCATAATCTCTTGGCGAAGGTGTCCGTCCAGAATTAAAATCATTCCTGAATGTTTTTACTTCTACAAATCAAGGACGAAATTAAAGAGCACATCTTTTTGACACATGTGTCACATTTATTATTTTTGAAAGATTCAAATTCAGGCAAGTTCAAACTCGATGGTTGGTTGCTCATTGTGCAGCAAGCAGACTTATATATTACGATTAATATGGTGTGAGATACATTGTGTATTATGTAATAAGAAACGTTTAGCAATAAATAGGTATATTTTTTATCGTTTAGTAAATAAACATAGCTAACCGTCTTTTATCGTGAGGGCGGGGGTTACGGTCGGGACGGTAGCGCGGGTCCTGGCGAGGGCCGGGGTAGGCGGGGGGCGTCCAGGCGGCGTGGTCGGCGTGCGGCGCCGCGTAGGGCCCGCGCGGACGCGCCGGGCCCGGGCCGCCGCTGTCCCGCCGCGTGCGCTCCCGGTCCCGCGAGCGCTCGCCGCGGTCCCGCTCTCGCTCGCGGTCCCGCTCTCGGTCCCGGTCCCGCTCCCGGTCCCGCGAGCGCTCCGTCCGCCGCTCTCTGTACATCAAATCGTCCCGCTTCAGGCTCCTATCTCTATCCTTGCGATCCTTGTGCTTGTGTTTATGTCTGCAGGGATGGAAGAAGCGATATGGTGGTGAGCTTACGAGGAGGTTAGCTAATGAGGTTAAAGACTAGAAATCAGGCTAATCAAGCAGGTGAGCGATTATAATGAACGATGGTGGTGGTGAAATAAACAATGGTAGTGAATTATGATGCATAAATAGTATGATGTTAACATTAAAGTTAATATGATTTGATTAGGCCTATCTTACCTTTCATGTCGTTTATTCTCATTGGATTCTGGGTCACACTCTCCCTCCTCCAGCTTTCGTTTAACTCCAGAAGAGTGTGGTATTTTATCATTAGTTTTTTCTGGTTTCTCTCTCTTTTCAACTTTTAATCTTTTCTCTTTCTTTTCATTGGCTTCGTCATTCTTCAGTTCCCGTTTATTTGATTTTACATGATTGTTAGAATTGTGATTATTCCTATTGTTTGCCTGAAAACATAACAAAATAAGATTACAAATGTTGTTGATTAATATTAAAAACTACGATATCGATAAGTATAACGAAAAATACCTTCAAGTTTTCTTTGTGTTTTCCAGCTTTTGGTTTACCTTCAGTCTTTTTGAGACCATATTTATACAATTTGTACAATTGTTTTGCATCAAAATTCGTAAATTTCGACACAAAATACCAGAGATTACTTCTCCATTCAACTTTCTTCTCAGGGTCTGGATACGCCTCCAAACATATATCTATCTGGTTACCTATTTGTGCAAGGCAAGTTCGTGTTCTGGTTACTTGTTCTGACTCTGACAATGTTTGATCAGGGTTATCAAGAGCTCTCAGGGCTTTTTTTACTGGCCTCATTTTCTCCTTGCACTGAAAGAAAGAAAATTGTTAAGACAATGTTTTATTAAATTTACTATTGGGAGTCTGGTCCATCAATTCCTTAATGTAGACTGTATATGAAATATGAAGAATAATAAAACTAACTTCCTCAAACACTGAAGGATGAAGATCCCCGAGCACTTCTAGGGCTCTAGGCTCGTTGTTGGCAGTGAAATGCATGGGTCCCGCTGGTTTCTTCCGCCCTTTCACTTTTTCGCCTTTAGGCCGATTGCTATCTTTCCTCGTGCGCTTCTTATCTCTGTCTTTTTTATCGTTTGAAGTCTCGTCGTGAGTAGATATATCTTCTAATTTTAATTTACCCTAAAATAAAAAATATAAGTATTAAAAGCATCTAAAATTTATTACAAAAATGTCTTCAAGCATTTGAGGTTACAAGACATTATACCTTATCTGATTTATCATTTTTAGCAGTCTTTCCTTTCTTTTCATCTGCAGAACTACCATCATCTTCGACAATATCTTTTGTGACAGGTTCTTTGTTCCCTCTTTTCATTCGTGGCTTTTTCTGTTTTTGCTTACCATTCTTCTGGTCTAACAATTTCTTTATGACTTTTAACAAATACTCGGCGCGTGATTGCAAATGTTTCGCTTGAGGTTTCTTGTCTTCATTGGTCAAGATTTTATCTCCTATTTCAAATGAAGAATCCATTTTAATAGCTTCCCACGAACCCATACCATATTGGTATATACCTGCAAGCAATTTAGAATCATCCGGAACTCCCCATTCACAATCAAAATTAGCAGGCCTTGTTCTGAAAAAAATTGTAAGTTATTTACCTATGTAACACGAATATTACTAAATTATACAGATCAATACATAAATCATTATTTATTTATTTACCTGAAGTCTAACTGCCATTTTAATCTCTCTTCTTTTGTATCTGGCAAGAAAACATCTAAAGGCGCAAGTTCCTCCAAGCAAGCAGCCATTGTCTTAGCATTTACCGGTACACCACCAAGCTTGAATGTTTTTCTTGCATTTTTCTTACCCTCACTAGGTTCATCTGAAAACAAAATAAAAATGTCACAGATTTCCCACAGGATCAAGTGTGATATATAAACAAATAATGAACCACACAAATCAGCATGTAAACGTCATACTAACAGAGATCTATAAGTATCTTGTGAAATAGCAGTTCATAGCATAACTTTCACAGCTCTTTATTTTTAAAAAAATATAGAACTTACTGGCTGCTTCGGATGTGTCATTCAACACTGCTTTACATCTTTCCTCCAGCATCTCTCCTAATTTCTTGAGTTCTGCTAAAGGCTTCTCTTGGAGTTCAGCATCGCAAGCTATGCTATCCAGATGTTTCGACGGCGCAGAAAACTTTTTGTAGCTCTTTACGAAACGCCGAATCTGTAATAATTAACGAGTATTTCAATAAGGTAGTATATGTATTAATTAAAATTTTGGAGCATTTGTTTAAAATTATTTGGTCACGAAGGTGTATCTTCTTACTAATATTATACGAAGGTGTATCTTCTTACTAATATTATACATTTGAGTGTTTGAGATCTTTTTCATAATATTACTGAACAGATTACGATTAAATTTAGTTCTTCCTCTATAGAATGAATATGAGATAATGGTCTTATCTTAGTTTTAATTTCAAATTTGGCAGGGGAGCGTAGTTCCGGGGATAGAATTTAACTACTAGCAGGACATTTCTGAAATTTCATCAAACAAATCACTGTTCGTACCTCCTGGTCGGTGAATCCCTTGATCTTCTCCCGATGCGAGGCGGGTGGGCGACCACGCTTGCGCGGACGGTCGTCGTCGGCGCTGACCTCGTACGAGGCGTCGCTGTCGGCCTCACCCTCCGCCTCGCCCTCCGCGCCGCCCTCGCCCGTCCGCCGCGACCTACCTCCTTCTGAAACATTTGTATTTACTATTATATTCCACTTAAAAGGTCATTAAACTCGATCAAAAGTACAACAGTCAAAAGTATATGTTTGACGTATGATAAAGATTTATTGTAGGCTATTGAGATTGTATGATAGGTAGTTAGAATAGGGACAATTATAGTAACAAATATACACTTATATATCTACTATGTAAACAAAACAATCAGAACAAACATCATCTCCGTGCGTTGCACTTAATCATAAAATAGACCCATATACAAAATATAATTGAATTAGGAACTCACTTTCATCGGCGTTATTCTGTTGTAAGTTTTTCCTTCTTGGTGGTAAGTACAAATCTTCCATTTCCTTATTTTTCTCTTGCTCTGCAATAGTGTTGCGCACATTCTCTGGTATAATATCATCCTGCAAATTAAAAATAAATAAAATAATAAAATATGAATCCTATTTACAAAAAATTTAAAATTACATATAAATAATAAACCATTACGCTAATGTATTTATTAAACTGCCAGTAATACTCGGTAATAATAACAATAAATAATTTATTATTATTGCTTACCCAGTCTTTGGTTTCCTCTTCCACAGATTCTTTCTTGACTTCCATAACAGCTTTTTCTTCGTCGAAGGCAAAGCTGGCGACTTTGAACGCGGACAACAATTCATCGCCAGCCATCGTCGGGCCTTCGTCCCGCGTTTCTGCCCGTTGCAGAATTTCATCAATATCACACTAAAAACAGGTTACAATTAAATAAAAGATATATATGTCTCTACAGAAACTAGTAACTTTTTAAATTCCCATTAAGTAATGTAAATAATAAATAAAACAATGTGAGCTATTAAGTATTCATGGAAGATGTTGATTTATGCCTGCCATTAAATAATTGCCCTATATTTCCGTTCGAATTATAAGGACTTAAACATAAAAAAGAAAAACTTGGAAACTGATGAATTGAAATTTGATAAGATTTATATACAAATGTACTTACGACAGGGTCCTCGTCATTCTCCTCGTCATCTTTGAACAATTCTTCAGCACCAAATTTAAGAATGGCATTCAAATCCTCTTTGTTGAATGGGTTATTGGCAGTAGTAGCAGTAGCCCCGTCCCTCTTATTGAGCACAGTTCTGCCAGTCGTATCCATCCTTTGAATGACCAGATGATCTAAAACCATCTTTCTTTTAGCTCTTTCTACAATATCTTCTTCTACTGATCTTGCTGTGACTAATCGGTAAATATTGACCTGCAAAATATTATTGGTAAGAGCATGCATAGCAATTATGTTTACAAATTTACTTTTCAGAATTTTCCCAGAAAACCGCATAAAACGATGCTAAAGTTAAGTTTCAAAATTACTCACTTGATTTTTTTGCCCAATTCTATGCGCCCGAGCCTGTGCTTGCAAATCATTTTGAGGATTCCAGTCAGAGTCAAAAATAATGACGGTATCTGCTGTCGCTAAATTGATGCCCAACCCACCGGCACGCGTCGATAATAAGAAGCAAAAATCTTGAGATCCTTCAGCATTAAAATGGTCTAGAGCCTGCTTTCTTATTTCCCCTTTTATACTACCATCGAGGCGTTGGAACGGAAAATGTCTCCTTTGTAAATATTCAGCCAATATGTCCAACATCCTGACCATTTGAGAAAATATCAATACTCTGTGGCCAGTCTCTTTTAGCCTGCAGAGAAGTTTATCTAATAGGAGTAATTTTCCTGAGCCTCTCAGAAGTTTTTCAACAGCATCTGTTGTGGCTAGCGATGCTCTGGATTCAAAATCTTCAGGTTTAGTCAAAAGTGCATGATTACAACACTTCTTCAGTTCTATCACAATGTTTATAAACGTGTTTATGGATCCTTTCACTCCTTTGCGCAAGGCACTATAATTCTTTGTGAGGATCCATTTGTAGTATTGTTTCTGAATTGAAGTCATTTCCACCCTCAATATTTGTTCCACTTTAGCAGGCAAAGACTTTTCCACGTCTTTTTTCTGTCGTCGTAAAATAAAAGGTTCCAATTGTTTATGTAACTTTTCATATCCTTTGGTTGCAGCATCTTCATGATCTTTTTCGAAATCTTCCCAAGATTCAAACCTAGAAATTTAAAACATTATTGTACAATAGAATTTAATAATATCACTAGCTGTTGCCCGACGCTCCGCACACGGCCATAAGTTACTCTTCAGCTCTCCAACTATCTCGACACCAAAAATCACCAAAATCCCAAGATCCGTTTTGACAACACTTGACAGTTGTAATATTAGTATATAATATGGATAATTTTATGTCTAATGAATAATTTATACTTACTTGTAAGGCATAATAAAGTGAAGAAGTGCCCATAACTCCTTCAGAGAATTTTGTAAAGGAGTACCAGTGACTAGTAGGCGATGATTTGTGTCAAATTCCTTTAGAGCCTTATACAATAATGAGTCATCGTTTTTTAATCTATGCGCTTCATCAACAAGTAGACATGCCCAACTAAATGATCTCAAAAATTGTCTGTCTTTGAGTAGAATTTCGTATGTAGTTAAAATTGCATTAAACTTGAGTCTTTTAGAACTTGCAAAACTCCATTCAAACTGGCGTATCTGAAAAAATAATAATAGCATTAATATTTAGTAACGCATTCAAAACATTATCTATTTTTTCAATTATACAACTATCAACTTACAATATCTCTGCTAACAACGTCACCAATATATGTGACTACGTTAATATCAGGCGCCCATTGCTGGAATTCTCTTTGCCACGCTGTCATAGTACTTAGAGGTACAACACATAGGAATGGTCCATATAACTGTTGAGTTTTGAAGAGGTAGTAGAGAAAACAAATAGTCTGAAATAAACAATATTAAATAAAATTAACTTTATCATTAATACAATATACAATATCAGTTTCAAACTTAGAAGAATATGTTTTCCAATGGACAATTTTATAAAATATTTAAATTATACTGTAATTAAAATAATTCAAAAAGTTTTAACTTACTTGTATAGTTTTACCTAAACCCATTTCATCAGCAAGGATGACAGAGTTATCTTTACACCAGGAATGTATCATCCAATTCAACCCATCCATCTGATAATCTCTCAATGTGTATGTCTGGAAATAAAACAAATAAATAACTAAATTGTTTACAATATACATCAACGCCATCTAAACGCAATATATCGAAGTAGTACATCATGGAGGCAAAGTAGTACAACATGGAAAAGCAGATGTGCACAATTCAAAGTACATATTTTCGCAATTCGCGTCTAGATGGCGTTGCAAACAGTATTTCAATTTGGATTTCAATACACAAGCTTCAGCAAATGGCTTCCATCATATTTAGAGCACCATGCATTGAGCCACAATTTTTTAGATATTATACATGTATCATATCAATCTAATCAAAGTTTGTTCATAAGAATTTTAAATATATACCTATTGAATTATTCAATTAAAATAGTAAAAAATGTAACAAAGAGCATTTTCAATAGAATTAGTAATATTGAGAATAAATAAATATAAAAGATACATAAAATTAAATACCTTGTACTAATTTTCACCAATTTTTTTTTTTTTTATAATTACAAAACTGAATATTTTAAATGAATGAAATGACGGTCTCAAAAAAAGGTCATTTAAAGGTTATGTTTGATATTTTCATCATATTTTGTTTAATATTTAGAAGTACCTATAACTTGTAGTTAAAAAAGGGGTTAGTAAGTATATGACTAAAATGTTGGGCACCTTATGTAAAGTTATACTTTAAATTACAAAAAGCCTTGACATTTTTTACAAGATATCCAATACAAAAAATTACCTTGACTCATGAAAATGGATAAAAAATATACCTTCTCTTCTAAAGGAAATATAAAAAAAATTACCTGGTCTTTGCCCATATAATCAGGCTGTTCCTTGACTTGATGAAACTTGGGACGTCTTCTCAAGACTGGACAATGTCTTGAAGGAGTAGTCTTAGCAGCCTCTCTGTACTTGAAATGCTCCACTTCTAGTGGCCATCTCCTGTTAATAAGACTTGAATCTTCCCAAGTTGCATCCGCATAAGGAAGGGACTCCCATTTGCAAAAATACTCATGAGCAGTTCCACCAGTTTCCAGTTCCCTTGTTTGTTCCGCTGCCAATTAAAAGTATAACTTTATCTGTTTACAAACTGAATTATTAAAACAGATCTATTCTAGGTTACAGCACAATTGCAGAAAATAAACAGTAACAGTGTATTTGCCCTATGAAATGCCACTTCAATCAACAAATTATCTGAATAATTTAATAGACACCATATGTTATGCTAAATGCAATGCCCTCCCGACCTGTTAATGTATGTAATCTATACTAATATTTAAAATGCGCAAGTTGGTCTGTCAAATCCTTTCCAGATTTTGATAAAATTTGGATTGATATAGTAAACAACTAGAAATCAAACAGGCGAGCGAAGCTGAGGGCAACCACTAGTGGCAATACCAATACTAACAAGACAGTCACCAATTAGGCAAATGTTCATGGTTTTATAAGTAAGAAATAAATAAAATATTCACCTATTATTCTCTCTACATTGTTATAAGTCTTTACTAATTCTTGTTGTAATTCAGCTTGACATTCATAATAGTCTATATCCTCTGGACCTGCCTGTTGTCTCCACCATGATAATTCAGCTTCTTTCTTAATATAATTTTCTAACTTTTTAAGGCCTTTAACTTTTTGTTCATTAAGTGATGCTTCAGATTCCCATGTATTGTGTATATGAGACCATCCCTTCCATTTGATCAGGTACTGTGGTTCAGTTGATTCTTCATCATTAGGATCACATCCTTCATTGGGATCTCCATTTTCTTCTATATAATACACTGTTGTCACATTGCCAGTGACTGCACAATGATAAGAAGACATTAGCTAAAATTCAATATTTTATTTGCACCAAAATGCAAATTCACAACAGTAAATCACACACAAGAAAATATGGTAGTGAAAATATTATATTTATTATAAGCAAAAAAATAACAAAAATGGAATAAATTCTCAAGTAAATACCTCCTTTCTTTCCACGTCTATAGCCAAGAACCCTCTCTATAGTTTCACAGTGTTCCTCTGGCTCTGGTTCGCCTGCTTCAGCATCACCCTCACCTTCTACTTCCAAAAGGTCTGAAGAATCAGTTTGTTCATCACTAGCTTCTTTATAACTAACTGCAGCACCTGTGCGTCTTGTGGCTGTTCGACTGAAACCAAATTATATCTGTTATATTAACAAATTTTTGTAATTTTTAATTGATAACATGGCATTGAGAAACTGCATGCATTATGTTTAACCTGTGTTTAAAATTTTTACCTACTTTAATTTTAATACAGATATTTTTGTATCTTACCTTTTTGCCTCCTCATCGGAGCCTTCAGTACTTTCATCTTCTTCACTAGTGAATCTTCTTCGGGCTGGTTTCTTTTTTCTCAGTGGTACACTTCTTTGGCCAGGTCGTTTTGAGGGTGGTGGTGGAGACCCATTCAAGTCACTATCACTGTCTGATGAGTCCGAATTCCATGAATTGCTAAAATTAATTTAGAAAATTATTCATAATCATTTATTACCAAGATTCTGTGATTTGTAATCATGCCCTGTGTATAAAAAAATAAAGGTGTAAATCACCAGTAAATGACACATTGTGAGTAAACCTGTACTCTAGAACGGTTTAGCAGCTAATATGTGAAATAATGAAAACATTTTTAAAACAAAGTAATAATATCAAGAAGTTATATACTACTCCTTTTCAGCAATGAAATAGGAGTAAACCTGAAAAAAATAAAAAAGTTTAGCTCCATACCTTCTTTTCCTATTTTTTCGACTGTGAGTTCTACCCCTCTCACTAGAATCACTGTCAGCTAGTTTGAGTCTGTCAGGCTCTTTTCGTGACCTGGCAGATCTTCTGATACCATATATATCCGGATTGTCTTCCCAAAGGTCTGATTTCACTCTTCCATGACTATTTCTAGACTGTGGTTTTGATGGTGAATCATCACCAGTACTGTCTTTATCTGTATGGTGATCAGATTTCGAAGAATTGGGATTGCTATGTTTTGGTGAGGACTTGGTATCATCACTGTGATGGGATCTATCTCCAGCTGAAGATTTTTCAGAACCTGACCCAGATGAACTGGATCCACTATCACTAAAAAATGAGGAAATATATGTGGCATTTCCAAACTGGAAGTTAATTATTAAAAAGAAATAGAATTAAATTATTGTGATTATTGTTCGTTAATAACTGGAAAACAATCCTACCTTTCACTGCCAGAACCCGAGCCACTTGAATCACTCTTTTCTCCTTTCTCGCTGGTAGACTCACTGCCAGATTCATTCATGAATCCGTTCTATAGACAGAAGAACATTGATACTTATTAAAAAATTAAAGAGGTTTAAGTACTATACCATCTAACGAACATTTACACATACATCAGTAAATTTAAAAAAAAAAAATTTTTAAAGTAATTATAACACCAATGTTTCCAATATACATATTTTCTGCAAGACACATCAAGCTATTACATTAAGATATTATTTGTTAATAGTTAATTTGCATGCATGTAAATGCAACAAGATAATGATATCTTGCATGCCACATCTTGCCGAGTTGAAATTTAGTTTCAAACTTGGGTTGTTCCGATACATCTTGCCTGAAGGCTGGTTAATTAAAACTTTTAATTTCAACTAAATACAACTATAATATACTATGGGTTCACGATTAACGTGAAGTTAAACATACAATAACAACATAACCTCAATTATAACATAATAAATTCGTAAAAATTACAGAAAAATACTGAAATACAGACCAAAATTCAAAACTTGAAAAAAATTGAATTCTGTCGAATAAGTAGAACTTGAACAGAATAAACGTAGTACATATTGAACAAATAGTTGAAACATAACCTCCAAACCATTTCTCTTCCTGGGTAAGACACAATTTCAAAGCCAATTTGCTAAAATGGGTCCATCTCAAAAATAATTTTCTTTGTGCTCTATTGAAAGATTACGTAACAAAGAAACGATGGAATCACCTTCTTCAGTGGGACAAGAATATTTTCATACATAAAAACACCAAAATATATTGTAAACAATCACAGAAACCCTTAAATTCAGTATTACGTCTTAAAAAATCTCTCCTTTACAGGGCCACACCCAAAGCTTCCAGAACATTCTTAAAGCATTTAAAGACAAATAACTTGAATAATATAAACAAATACACCAAAACAATTTAGAAAATACATGAAAAACACTTACCAAAAGCATTTTGCAGAAAATTAAAGTAACACGCTATTACTTATATAATTAGCAAGAAATTTTAGATAATTGCATAAATTTCATTGAAGAAAAAGTTATGAAAACACTTTTCATTGTTTTAAACAACATATCTATGTTTAATTCCAAAGAAATATGAAAAACTATTTTGCAGTAAAATTCTGTCAAGGGACGCCATTTTGTCGTCGCATGAATTCTGGTGACGACAGAAATGAAAAATCAGAATTTTCACAACACAATTTTGACTAAAAGTACATAAACAGAAAGAATAAACACTAAAAAATCAAATGTGAAACTTTGAAGGCGTCGGAAAATATTTCGTAGTACTAGTAAACGTTGTGAGCACCGCACACTACCAGCGAAACTCGAAAGCTACAGCCATATTGCCTGCTGCAACAGCTAGCTGCTTGGCAAAAATAGGGATGGGCATGAAGAATTGCAAATCAGTAAATCTGACATTTTCAATAACAGTTTTATTATTTCTATTAAACATTTTTAGTGAAAATAATACTATTATATTTAGCGAGGTAGCAAGCGTAAGTTCTGTACACTCACTCACTATACGTAATACATGCGTTTAAGGCGCTTTCGCGCCCGCACACTAGCGCCGCCTCACATTTTTATTGATTTATCTCTTAGCTAAAATTAAAAACATATTTTAACAGATTATCCCACACTACATACATAATTTTAGTAGAAAGTATTATAGTGTTCTATAAAACAATGTGGTCACAGTGGAATAAAAGGAATTTAGTGGCCACCGTTTTTTATTTAGTCAACTGTGTTAATTTCTTTTATTCCTATTATTATTAATTTATATTATTTTTTTAATGTTATTTTGATTTTACAGACAGACACTTCAATTTTATTTATTTGTGTGTGAATGTGTGGTTAACCATATGGACCTCAAACTAATTGTACAGATTTAACACTAGCTAATATTTTACCTATATAATATTTTTCTAGACACCTACGAGTTTGCACCTGCGTAATCTTCCTCCGAGAACTGTAACTCCCACTTGGCCTGTTTATGCTTTTGTTTTAGGACTAAAAAGGTGAAATCCGTAAAATTTTCAATTTACACTTGTCGCATCACTAAAATCCCAATGACGTGTGTGTTTCACAATGTTGGCATTACTGTATCTCGTTATAGGGTCGATGCATAGAGCAACACGGGTATTACGGAAGACCTGTGTTGCTCTATGGGTCGATGATACACCACGGAATAGGGCATAATATGCAACGCTCAGCGCAGATGGCGCTACTGCTATAACTAAGGTACACAGTAATGAGCATCGCATTTAATTTTGACTGATGACTTAATTTTACTGAATAAAGTAAGTAGTAGTACTTTGTCTTTAGACAGATTTGGCAATATAGGTATTTCATTAGCATTTAATTGATTTGATTGATTTTAATTGATTCGTTTCTGCTCGTATTAATACTGACACTAAGTTTTCAATAATGTAGGTAAGTTGTCCGGCGTTTTTTCCAAATGTCCGGCCAAGTTGGCTGTTCTGTCCGGCTATTAGGTTTGGTGATCTGGCATCTGGCAACCCTAGGCTCATTGTGCATGTACAAACCAGAGTTGCAAATTAATGAAATAAAACAAGTAAATAAATATCTTATACGTTTATTTAGTAGACAAGAGCATTTGTGTATGCTCATAAATGCTCATGTTTTACGTGTTAGAGATATTTTTGCTAAGATAAGCGAGAGCATACCCAATAATGCGCTGCCTCCACAAGCATAAGTCAGCACGCCTCTGTAGTATTGCGGACAATCTATTGCGTTGTCACATTTGCTAAAACCAACAGAAATTGTTATTAATAATATTTACTTAAATTTACAGCCGTTAACAAATGAACCAAATGTATTGCGAACTCGCCTTATACGGTCTCAGTGATCCGGATTAAAAAAAAGGTGTAACCAAACCGACCCAATTAAGTTTAACGGGTTTAACCAACGATCTGCGACCGGCTGCACCTAGGTCTAGCGAAACATAAATAGGCTACACCTATCTAGGTGCCGTAACATAAGCATTCATGTCCATTCTTCCATACTAATAAGTATTAAGTACTTAGGTATAAAGAGAAAAACCTTGTATTTTTGTTTCTTTATCTACTTACAATGAATAAACTCAAAAACGAATGGGCCGTTTTTCTATTTTTGGTCGAGCTCAAAAACTATTAATACTAGAATGATGTAATTTGGTATGGGGTAGGTAAAGTACCTACACTAATCAATCACGCCGACAAAGTGGTCAAATAAAATCTTCTAAAAAATAAACAAATTTTGAGGTTAGGTACCTTCTAAAACTCAAAGTTTTTATTAATATATTAACGTCCACTCTATCAAAACCAAAACGTCCAATAGTAAGTACACTTACTAATTCTCTATAGCCACAACTGCAATTCCTGTGACAAGTTTGTCAGCAAAGGTCACGATGGAGTAAATGGCAGCACTTTGATGAGAATGGGGTCCGATCAGGTCAGCAGTCACACAAAGACTAGAAACTAGGGTTATGGAACTTCCAGCACCTGAAATAAAAATCAATTCTGTGGGGTTTTTCGTAGATACTTAAATAGGAAGAAATATGAAGATAGCTAGCTAGGTACCTACATATGGAAAATTTTTTATTGAGCAGAGATGAACAGTTAAAATCAATGTTTTCCTTGATTTGGGGATTAAAAATTAGATTGTACTTACTTACCTATAAAGGTTGCCACTAAGTATATTTGCACTATGTTGGCGTCAGGATCTATAGCAAGAGCTATCCATAAAGAACTGACAAGGCTCAGAGTGCTTCCTATTAAATACACCATCTAAAAACAGATAAGTTGCCTTCAACAAATTACTTTATAAATTAAATCAATTATCTATAAATTTTTATTACAATTTTGTTTTAATACGACCCATTTCATGATAGTACCTTCAAAATGTAGCATATGTGTGTACAGTACCTTCAATATGGCGATCTTTTGTTGTCAAGTAAGTAGGTGCCATAAAACTATTGCAACTACGAAGTAAGCCCCAGACGTAAAAATAATGGTTTTGCTTCAATTATTCAACCTCGCTATATTTTTACTACAAAGTCTCAAAATAGCAGAATGTAATATTCGAACATCAATGTACTTAATCATAGTATACCTGATGTCCATATGTATTTATCTTGCTCTTCAAGAGGAGGGAGAAAAAGAAGGAAGATATGTACAGTACTAGAGGGACGCTGGCCACCAGCTCTGACCCAGAACTAGGGTTGACTGATAGCCGCTCCTCCAGAAACAAAGGCACGTAAACTAAACTTAGGGCCCAGTATAATCTAGAAAACACGTATCTGGAAAGGAAAAGTTAAATATATTTAGGTAGGTACTTAGTTTTTGTATAAAATATTCTTAAGATATTACGAGTATTATATATACTTGTCTACTTAAATGTGATTCACAAACCCACAGATGAAAACCCACAGTACAAACTACCTACTAGTAGTTTTGAAAAAATATAGATCGGTCTTACTGTTTGAGGCTAAGGGTACTTACAAAAGGCTTGTTTGGTACAGCAAAGGCATTTTTAAAAAATGTATTATTTTTAACTGTGACACAAGTGTGGGCGTGGTGCCTTCTTCAGTTACAGGAAGAAGCGATGACGTCCCGTTATTAATTTGATGTCCGTTCGATTTAGTATCCTTGCATCGTAGTCTAAAGATTATATGGAATAGTGAATAGGATGCTATTCCTATACTGGAAATTATTAACGACACGTCCTGAAAATTACAATATAAAACTAATTGAGTAAATATATAAAGAGACTGTAGAGAGGTATATCTTAACGCTTTGCTCAGAAATATAATGGTTATAGACGGACACATAGACGAAATTATTTTAAAAGGGTTTCGTTTTTACCTTTACCGCTCTCTAAAAATGGTAAAATGTTTACTTACACGAAATTTGTAATCATCAGCTGGAGTAATAAATGTACTGTAATTAGTTGTTCTTAAAACTATCCAAGTGACGAGATAAACCATCAAACTTGAAGTCACTGATGCCATATACCTGTAACAATATATAATGATACCTACTTATAAATTGTGCTTTACTCACAAATCAGTTTTTTTACAAAATAAAAAAAATACTTTCATTACAAAATAATCAATACCTACGCACATCGATGATTTCAATGCAGTTTTCACTGTTGGAAAGAAGTTTTCATATACACACACCCGTGAGAAAAGATCCCAAAAAGTTGCTAACAAAACGAATCTGTGTTCTTATCACAATATTTGGCATACCTAAGTATTTGTACTTATGGTAAAATAAATAGTTTCATTCTTTCGAAAAGGTGGCTTTAGCGACCCTTGGCTTAGTTTGCCCCGTAAGAAATAAAGACATGATACTAGGTACTCGTAGCTAATAGGTATAGCTGTTTTAGATGTAGGTATCCCGGTCTGGCTTCGCTTGGGTAAAACCATCATAAATTATCAATTAAAAAACCCCGCATCAAAATCCGTTGTTTAGTTTTATATATCGAAGCATACATAGGAACAGACATCTGAAAGCGACTTTGTTTTATACGACTCGTGTCTCGTATGTAGACATATGAGTGCGAAGTGATTTTTTTTACCTTATAGAAGTTAACTCCGACCGAACATGTAGGTTGTCGGATAACGTCGGGATCATGGCGAGATGTGATATCTGGACGATGGCCCATCCGACTTGGAAGATGATAATGAGGGTGGCGTAGTACGTCGGCATCCACCACGCTAGGTAGCTCGCCATCCCTTCTCGACAACCCCAGCATCTTATGAAGAGCAGGGGAAACGTGCAAGTTACTAAAATGCATCCTGAAATAGAAAACATTTGCACTGTATTAGGCCCGTCCTTAATTAATTCAACTAAACCTTCCTCAGTAATCACATTATATATTTATTAAAAAATCCCGCATCAAAATCCGTTGCGTAGATTTTAAAGATTTAACCATACATGGGACTGTCAGCAGGAAGCAACTTGTCTTATACTAGCGGCCCGTCCCTGCTTCGCTCAGGTAAAACCTTCCTCAGGAATCAAACTATATATAAATAAAACCCGCATCAAAATCCGTTGCGTAGTTTTAAAGATTTAAGCATACATAGGGATATAGGGAGAGAGAAAGCGACTTTTTTTATACTATGTAGTCGTGATGAAGTGATATTAGTGATATACTATAAAGTGATCATGCGGGATGATGTATGTAGTTGTAGGCCCAACAGAAAACACACTATAACTTCAGAAAGCAATATAACTAACAAGGAAATGTTACATAATGGGTCAATTTATCAACAATGGTATTACCTGTAGGTAGGTGATCATTTATTTTCTTATAAAATAAAATATAGATACAATTTGGGATATACGAGTACTTATCACATCTGAGTGTATTTTTGAAAATTACCTATTCAGCTGCAGTTTCGACTGGCCTGCCTGACGTCAACTCTCTTTAGGGTGCTGTTATCAGTTGTCAAGGCTTTTTATCCAAATGACCACGTGGAATGGTCGTATGAAAGGGTGGGCTGATAAAACTAACATTTGAGTCTCACCAGTTAAATGCCATTTTTTCTTCGTGCTGTATCTGTCAGCCATGATGCCCACCACGGGTGTAGCTAGAGCGTCTATCACTTGTCCTGGAAAATAAAGTAGGTAATTATAAAATATTTGTATGTACTAATTTAGTTTTCAGTGTTTGTAAAGGTTATGATAACTTGTGTCAGTTTCTCGATTTTGTTTTGCACAAGGATCATTCATAATGACTCGACTTACAATAATGTCATTTTTGAGACAAGCTTACACTCGTATTGTACGCATATCTTGTTGCATTCAACTTGTGACAAAAAATCATGCTCGTGGAGTAAACTGTTGAGAAGGAACTCATTGGAGGCCGATCCTGGGTGCACCGACAGGTCTTACATATCATAATAGGTAATGAATTGCCAAGAAGTAAACAAACGAAACGACGAAAATTACTTTCATTACGAAATAATTAGTGTATACAAAATTTCAGCTCAATCGGTTGAAGATATTCAAAATCTATCGGAACAAACATAGTTACCCTCATACGTAGCTACCTAAAAGCAACATGGTGCCGGCTACGACGGCTCTCATCTCCAGCACTGCCTGGAAGAACAGCATCATGTATGAGAACCACATGGCCGCACACAGGTCGTTGTACACGTGGCCCAGGCCATAAATGATGTTCTGGTTCAGTCGCAACCATTTTCGAGGCCTGGAATCACAAGTTTAACATATTTTAGTATTAAACATAGACATAAGAGAAGGCTGTGTGTGTAGATAATCATGTTATCTTATCTAAAATATTTCTCTATCTATTTTGCACCTCGTCTATCACCTTTTCCAAGTATTCCAAATGCAGACAAAGCTTAGCATTTAGTTGTACTTATTGTAACATAAAATTATTTTGAGTGCAATAAAGTTTTAAATTTTGAATAAATAAATAAGAAGAAAAATGTCGTAATAAATTATATACCTATATAGGTACGACTTGTGAAGACCAAATTTCTGAATAAATGATTCATAGGTTGTATAAATTTTACCAAAGCAACAAACTACTAAAATTTCGGAACAACCACTCCACACAAGAAATACCAAAAGAAACTCCTCGAAACAGTGTTGGTCCCTATCATGCCAGAAGATCTTACCATTTTTTTTAATGTAAATAATTCTAGGAAAGGATATTGTAGTTTGTAGAGACACCCTCTATCATAAGCAGCATCTACTTATATTTATGAAGCAAAGGTAAACTTTAAAAAAAAATCTAATTTATATGGTTATAACCACGCCTAAACCCTAATATAATTATACTCTAAATTATTTAATTAAATATTAT
Organism: Plodia interpunctella; assembly: GCF_027563975.2. Taxonomy (NCBI): domain Eukaryota; kingdom Metazoa; phylum Arthropoda; class Insecta; order Lepidoptera; family Pyralidae; genus Plodia; species Plodia interpunctella. The sequence goes on from NC_071295.1 coordinate 5,332,321, forward strand.
CAGGTCAAATTTATTTATATGATTTGTTATTTACTAGTACAAAAGAATTAATTTCTAATAATAAATTATTCGCCATAGATTTTGACTATAGCGTCGATATCGATTGTAAAATTTTGCAAGCTTCGCAAGTACTTTAAAATATTTTAGCATTTCCGTTTCAATTGATCGTAATACATATCTATTAATAAATAGATAGATAAAAAACACTTGTTAAAATAAGCATTAGAACATCACCTCAAATACACTTCAGCATTCACGCCGTTTTCAATTGGCACTGGGTTCTCCTTTACATCCGTTGCTCCGTATTTGGATATCATTGTTTACAAAAAGCTATTACTAAAATCTTAAATATAGCTCCAACATTTTCACAGTTATTGTCATTCAACAACGGCTATTTTCGAAGGTTGATTTATTCGGAAATATATCGCTCCCTATAGACGTGTGGGACAGAACTGTTGTAAGCGACGTGTGGCGTCGGATTAAGACTATCAGTCTAGAAGGACTGGGAAAATGAAACCTATTACATGCTCTTACTTCAGTATTTCTGATGTCCTGCCTGGGATTACGAGCCAATCGACGTCCGTCCCTATCAATTTATTGTGTATGCTCTTTGACCAGTTTGACCTATATTTGTTAGCTGTGTATTTATGAAGTTAATCGGACGGATGATAAGTAAAAGTAAAAATGATACAAAACACACAGAATTAATCGATTTATATATAAAACAGACTCCCTTCAAATCCCTAGAAAAATATCAAGAAGTCTTTCGTTGCATTATAATTTACTAAATTACCTATACTCAATGATAAAGACCTAATTCAGATTAATAAAACTTTGTTACGATTAACATTGCATTGATCAAAATTTAACTCTATGGTTTTAATGAGGAAATCAAATTATTTCTTCCTAATAAAATTTTAGCTATTTTCATTTAATATCTAGGTAAGTACTATACGTAGGTTAACAGTGGCTCTAATCAGCACCTTAATAAGATCGAAGCCGGCTGCTGAGATAATTAATGTATTTTTTTCATGACCAAAATGTACAATATTTGTAATATTTGGCTATCTACGTGCGTATAAAGAGTTCTACACTGTCGCCAAAGAGTTCATCGAACTTTGGCGGATTTGGTATACCTACATATATTGTTGATCTAACATTGCGGTAAATAAAAGCACATATACATAGGTACTACGCAATGTTCGCGCTTTCGCGTCGGCATCTGTCTGACTTCGGCGACAGTGTGGAGCTGGCATAAGGTTCAACAGAAATAAAGTATTAGGTGGTCAATGCCCTATAACTATTGTTATATGAGAGCTGGTTGTCGGCAGTGGCTTCCGCACATATTGGGTTACTAACTTAAACCCGCAGCGTGGTTCATGCTCCAACGAACCGAATGACGAGTCGTTCATGTATCAAGAACTTGCTATTAGGACCATATTTTGGATAAAGTTAGGTAAAAATAACCTAAACGAAAAGTATAACCTGAACGAGGCCAGCAATAGCCATTATTTGTACACAAGTTTTTTATATTTTGGGCAATAAATTCATAAATAATAAAGCCATAATAATTTTGCATATTTGTAACTAGATTTTTTAACCAACGAATATAAAAATACGTCATAACGCGACTGTTTAAAAATGAGTGTCGTGTCTCTTTGATGCTTGTTCAGATTAAAGTAGGAAATAGGAAATTATATATTTTTTGCGGTCAAAGAAATCAACCGTAAAAAGTAATTCGTTTATCCGTGGATCCTGTTCATCAGGTCAAAGATTGACCAAAACTGTCATCTCTTTGTCGATAATGGGTTAATAATGCTATGTTTCACCAAGGTTATACTACGTACATAACTTTATTCAAATAATTTAGACCCTAGTTTTTAGCATAGAATCCTGAAATATCTTATTCCAGTTCTATATTTTTTAAAATTTCGTTGGATATTCATAATAGAGCAAGTGGTAGTTTTACAAAATTAGAATTTTCACAGGCCAAAAGGGACAAAAAACTTCACGCAATATTCACAAACTCAGCTACGAAGCGCCATCTCTACGTATTCGGTAGTACCAGATCGTAGAGGAGAGTCATTTTGTCGAGTTATGCTACAAAACATCGTAGCATTGGTAGCCTGGGTCTTGGATGTTTGCTACAACTGGTTACAAGTAGTACATTGTTATAACCGATAGAGGACTCTACTAGGCTGTTCATAGGAAATTAATGATAATTTTTGAAAATTACCTTATTCCAATTGCGAATTCTATCAAGAAAAACATTTAACATTACCTATAAAATATAATTTAATGAAATAGATATATATTTGTTTGTAATAAAAAATATGGCATCGAACTGAAAATCTTCTTTTTTTAAAGTAGGTTACAACGACAATGTACGTGTTACCTTGCACAGTCGTGCGTGCTTCGTTGACGCAGTACCTACGTTGTAGCTCCGTTTTCTTAGGGAATTAGTAGGTACTCCGTACAACTACAAATTCCATGGGTTTTCTATAGGTTTTGACATTGACGTGCGTTGCTATTGCTATGCGTCAACGGATGTCAACGTGACGGAGAGGAATAGGGACTAGGGACTTGGGCTGTTAAGCAATGGGATTGGTTGGAACATCCAAGGCGTTGCGTTTGCTGTGTAATAGTACTGTGCAGGAAAGTAAAATACAAGTTCAAGTTTATCGGTTATTTCTATAAGCAAATTAAATGCTGCTTTTTTATGAATTAACCAATTATTATTATTTTTTTGACAGGAAAATACAGTCAAGGTTATATTAAGAAAGATATTAAAAAGTCTGTGACTCGGCAACCGCGTGCAAAAGGTCAAAAAGAGAGCGGCTTCCAATACGGCATAACTGGTTTCCAAATGGTTTCGAAGACTACGCACACTATGGTCTTGTCACTTGTGTGTTCTGTCCTATATTCTGCGTAGGTAGATATTGAAGATTATTAAATATGTTCCAGACAAGAACATCTTAGGTAAAAGGCTCAAAACATGAGTCTCGGAAAATAGGATTTAAAATCAGTATACTTACTTACTTACAAGCAAGTATTATTATACATTTATTGCTACCTATAATGTTAAATGTAAGTATATAGTTTTCTCTTTATTTATTATTATTGTTTTCTTTGTTGTTTTATATGATTTATGTACACAAACTAACAGTATAACTTAAAACTTACAAATTGGAAACTATATTTTCAAATAAAATTAAAGGTTCATCTAGTTAATCGCCTATGTTTGTATTTTATAGGGTACCCAACTTTTTGTATAAATTTATACTGCAAGGAAATACCTAAATTTTACTCAGTGATAAAGTAAATAAGCTAATGGGTACTGTGATTTTAAGGTAAACAAATGAATGAACCTACCGTACCGGTTTCCCTACATAAAGTACACAAACCACCTACTTATTTATCGGACTGGTTCAGCTGTATTGTCGACACCAACACTGTGGGCAACTTGTTAGCCTCAGATTACGATATGCACCACTTTGTTTAAATTACAATTTGATATTTAATGATGTTACGAAAATGGTAGGTATACGATGATACAAACAGCAGAGGTACATTTACCATTGTACACGCTTTGGAGACCGTGGTAAACCCATCAGACTCCTGAACATTGGATCCTCTAAAGAACATTGGAATCTTTTGACCTTTCAAAGATCGGGACCCTTGGCATTTCGCATGGCTTGGCATTATTTATCTATCTTAGCTTTTTTTTTTAAATTTAAAAAATCCAGTTTGCAAACTGCTTAGCTAATATATTTTTAAGGTATAAGCTATCATTTACTGTATAGATATCATCATTTACTCTATAGGTATTCATTTATGTTATTGCTAACATAAATGAATACCTATACTTCCTAAATCTTGTTTCACGTATTGCTATTGTTCATTTCAGTAAATGTAGGTGGACGTAAAATACTATACAACTTTGACACGATTATGTATTTAGTTTATTGCATGAATTATTTAAAGCATTTGTATATGAATTAAGACCGAACTAGCAAGTTTATAGCCAAAATATACATAGGGGTTGTAAGGTATGTTAATTAGTTTCTGGTTTAGGTTGGATAGAACAATTGTTATATTTAGAACATTGCTTTATGCAAAATTATTTATTATTTCTAATCTGTGTTTTTAATAAAGAAAAAAAGAACAGTATTATTTAGGATTTTATGAAAGCACAAAAAATTGGGTTTGTATCTTACAAGGATTGGGTTTTGCCTATCCTGACAGAAGGACAGAAGAGGTAAACAAGTGCCTTGATGTCGTCAATTACGATATGGTGCTAAGAATGTGAGAATTGAAAAAAAAGTCAAACCCTGGAATCCGACGCTAAACGCGATTCAACGGGGAAATCGACTAGAAAGAGATTTAGGAGAGCATTCAAATATTAAGCAAGTTCAAATGGATTTCAGGGGGAGTCAATAATTTCTAATCAGAGATAGCTAGATCTACAATTTTAAATGGCCATAAAATATCCAGCAACTACACAGAGCTATATTTTTAGGAGGATGCAAGTGCTTTTGGTAAATAAATAAAGAGGCTAGCTAGGTCTGAAGGCACGTGTCTGGGCATACAAAAGGTGTCATTACAGACGACTGGTGATGCTTGCCGCGCCTGATAACAATTTGATTATAATGCGCCCCCAACAATCATGCCTTAGGGTAATCTCACCTAATGATAACACCTACCCTTCACTTAAATTATGTCACACCCTAATTTGAAAGCAAATTAGTTTTGTGAAATGATAGCGAGTAATTAGTTAACGATCTACTACACTATTTTAGCCATGATTATGTATATATTTTGACTGCATATGTCATGTCATGCGTGTTATCGTGGATAATCATTATAGAGAAAAATAGAGTACTACTGATTATCTGTAAAACATAAGAATTAATAAAACTACTTTTACAATGAAGCCGATAAAAATAGATTAGTGATTTCGTTATTTTATTCCAATTAGTTTTGTAAGTACCAATATAAAAATCTATGTTAATAATAAATGTTATAGGATTCCATCCATGTAAATCATAAACCCAGGGAGGTAATTTAAACAATCAGCAAATATTGTAAATTAAAAACCGGCTCAACTTTTACATATAATAGGATATTGAAACATGTGTTCCTGTTAGTATCCTGTTGACGACGACGACGGTTGATGACCTCGATGGCGCAGTGGTAAGGTTCTTGCCACTGAACCGAGGTTGAAATGAATGAATGACCCGACCGGGTTCGATCCCCGGTCGGGTCATGATGAAAAATGATCTGTTTCTGATTGGCCCGGGTCTTGGATGTTTATCTATATATGTATTTGTTATAAAATATAGTATCGTTGAGTTAGTATCCCAGAACACAAGTCTCGAACTTACTTTTGGGCTAGCTCAATCTGTGTTATTTGTCCTAATATATTTATTTATTATACAACTAATATTATACTTCAATGCGAAAGTAAGTTTGTTTGTTACCTCTTAAGTCTTAAGCTGAATGTTATTAGATTCAACTTATTTTTGTATGTCTATTGAAATTCTGGGCTACTAAAAGCAGTCATCGGCCGGTTGTGGAATTGGCCATATCGTGATATACCTGGGTGTACATATATAGTGAAAGATGAATACTTTCTAGACTAACCAGCAATTTCCTCCACAATACCAAGGAACGAGATTTGACACCCCGAGCACCTCCTAACAGTCTAACAGTTACAATTACCTATTGTGTTCCCTCGAGTTACGAACAAAGGTAAAGAGGATAACACTATTGTTTTGAGTTTGCGAACTAATAAATGTTTGTGTCTAAGTCCTAATTAGTTTTCCTGGGAAGATCCGATTAGGGAGCCGCAGTGGCCGGCTTGCTTTCGAATAGTTAAATTAAATATGTTTTTAATGAGCAAGCGAGTTGACTAAGTTATAAACGCAAACAAGTTGTGGTAAAAGATTTTTAGTTGTTAACTTAAGACATGCAAGAAGATTGCTAACTTGTGACCTACTCGGTTTTAGCAAGATCACATAACCATTTAATGAGAAAAGGAGACAATAGTAAAAGCATTATAAGAGGGAAAATAAATACAATAGTTTATAAAATAATAAACAGATATTATGATATCGGAAAATAAAAAGTTGGACATGTGATAGCGGTCACTAATGCCTAAGAAATATACGACTATCCAATATCCATATCATAACATAAAAGCAAGTAATTTATATAGTACATTTACAGTATAACAGTGATTATACCTTTCAAGCAACCTTTCATTTTCAGTAAAAAAAATACTAGCTAATTTAATATCTACAGATACGGCAATGATTTAATTCGTAATGTCAAAGAACTCCAATTCATAACAACAAATTAGGGAAACGCGAAATGTCGTGTAATGTTATAATTTAAAGTTTCGCTCATGTTTCACTTGTGTCAGGAAATTTGAAATTTAATCAACATTTGGAACTTGTAAATGCGCGTGGCGGATCCGCAACGGGCCGTGCACGCCATGCGCCGAATAACAGCGAGGAATGTCGAGAAACGACGAGAAACCTAAACAAACTTCGCCGAGGTACCATCCGTCACGGACGAGATGGAATTTCCCTCGTTTTTCATCCTGAACTAGCCGCAAAACTATCCGTGTTTCTGTACAGAAATCCTTCTAATTGAATACATTGTTTTGAGGGATTTCAGGATACAAATTGAATGAAATTGAAATTGAAAATTTGGGAATTTAGTTTATAATTGATTAGTTGTAGACAACAAGACAATGTCAATTCCGTTTCTTGTAATTACTTGTCGAATATAATGATAAAATCGCAAAGCAATACATAGTATGCTAGATATATCGAATGAGAAATATCTTGACGGCTTCATCATATTCAGTATTCAGGGCGCGTTGGACAATATCATGGTAATGCGTTATCCTTAAGGCCCCGGCCACACAAACAAGAGCTTGGTGCGATAATGCCAGAGGCCTTACTCTGCTGTTGCAAATGCTTACGTGTACGTGTCAGCTTACGATGTGAAGCTATATTTTATTCTCAATCATAAATTAAAAAAACTAATATGACTTGACGTCACTATAAGCTAGCATGAGGCTATCCCAAATTGAGTAGCCCACAGTACATACATGTATGGGTTTTTAGGATGAGCATGTTAACGTCAAGTAGTAAATATTTTGATTTGACTACCAGACGATCCTCTCACCGAGTTCGAAGGATTCAAAGTATTAAGTACATATTTTTAATCAAGTATGTATGTGTAAGTATTTAACCCCTGTGTGGCTTAGTCCTAGTTGGGGTTTTATTTATGATGTATTGATGTTACACTCGACGGCAATAGCTAACGAGTTTACAACTAAACTAGTTTCCCGCCAACTTTCAACAAAAATAAATTGCCGCTGTTGCTTTTACTTCCAAGTTATTTTTTCAAGCTGTTCGCTGGAACACGCACGCGACTTGCTTAGCATTTACAAAATCTAATCTGCTTCACGGCTAAACTACTGGACCGATTTTAATGAAATATGGTATGTATGTAGTTGAAGAACCCCTAGAAATTAACATAGGTTAATTTTTTTTCAAAAATTAACCCCCCAAATAAGTAGTTATCATAAAATGGAAGGTGAAAGCTTGTATGAAAATCATCAATGAAATCAATATCAGTTCAAAAGTCGACTTAAAAATGTAATTATACTGTCAGAAGTAATTATTAAGAAGTAATTACTAAGAAAAACAATTATTAAATTTCCTATTAAATATCAGGTTTTCAGTTAAATAAGTAAGTACTATTTATAAGCAATGACCTTTTTTGTTACAATTCGGTTTCAAAAACTTTCTTATTATTTTTAATATGACTCGTAATTTCTTTTAACTTTAATTAATTGGGAGAAAATGGTTTTTGAACAATATTATCTATTTTTTGTCAGGTAAATAAACCATAAAGAAAAAATTCAATAAATACATAATATTACAACAACTCAACTGCACAGTGGTCTAAAGTCTGTGTTTACGTTATCAGCCCAGCCTCCAACTGTTTCCCATTATATTCCCGCGACGTGTTTCCCAGGTCGTTAGCGGCGAATGTAAAATAAATTTTATATCAATATATCTAATCTCGACACTGCCTCAAGGAGCCCGCTTCCAATCCAGTTTTTCTAGCACTCGGGAATGCAGTTCAACACACCTGCCGCGCTAGTATCTACCTTGAAATAAATTCTAATTGATAATTATAATAATAGAAACCGAGATAACTTGATGGGTTACTGGACGGAAAAGCTTATTTTTTTTCTTTATTTATTGCTGTGGTCAATAAACAACGACTATTTATTGGTGGCTATATAATTTGATTACCTGTAATTTTGGATATTATACTTAATTGGGAAACTTTGGTATAAATAACGTAGGTATATATAAATTTCATTTAATACTGATCATGATTTCAGCCTCTGAAAATGGCAGTGTCGCCTGTGATCAAAGATAGTGGGATTCGTCCTATGATCCCAGGACGAATCCCACTCGTGTGTATACCAACTGATTCATGTATAGTTTTCATAGAGCACCATTAGCTCCCGATGAAGGCAAACATCGTGATAAAACCTGCACATGTGCGCACTGTTAAGTTCACTATTGTGTATACTACAACTAGATCAAGTCAGGCGACCTTTAGGCGACGAGACATCTAATGGCAGTGTTAGCAATAACGCATTTGATAGATAGGACGATTCGCTAGGTAATTCTGATGAGCTCATCAGAATTACCTAGCGAACGTGTGTCATGCTGAATGTAAGTAACCTCATTATGTAAAACGACGCAGTGCTGCCCGTAGCCGTGATTAAGGCGGGTGGGAGCCAATTTGCCATGCCTATTAACATTGCTACCACATTTGCATTATAAACCATTGAATTCGCACCGTTTTAATGACTAATTAACAAAACGTAGAAAGTTAAATATGTTCAACTAGCAACCTATTTTTAAAAGGAGGAGGAAAATTTTTATACTAAGCTGGTAAACAGGCATGTAGCCCACCTGATGAGAAGTGGTCACCGACGCCTATGGGCGCCAGGGACTCAGGGGCAGGGACCACAATTGTTGACTTTAATTTATATTTTTAATAAACAGTATGTATGTACGACCGACGACCACGGTGGCGCAGTGGTAAAGTGCTTGCCGGGTTAGTGGGTCCCGGGTTCGATCCCATATATTATTAAAGATAATATTTTTCTGATTGGCTCGGGTCTTGGATGTTTATCCATATATGTATATGTTATAAAATATAGTATCGTTGAGTTAGTATCTCATAACACAAGTCTAGAACTTACTTTGGGGCTAGCTCAATCTGTGTAATTTTTCCTAATATATTTATTTATTATTTATTATGGAATTTATTCTAAAGGTACTTCATCATTAAATTTTTAAAACACACCTGCTTACCTATTATTTATGTGGGCAATAATTTAATTGATATGTTTCATAAATAATTACTTTTACGAATTCGCGTTATGACAAGGCGCTGAACTAAGATTAACATAGCTGCATATTTAGTGAAAGTCGATTTTTTCCCAGGTATCGTGCTTTAGCTCTATAACTCATATCGCCTGAGGACATTGTCACACTCATGATTATCGTGACGTGTCTAAATCACTAACCTGTCCTAGCTGCGCTGCGGAACAGAATAAAAAGCCACGCTTGTTGTTCGCATGTTAGTATGAAATATACGGATATAACACTCGGCTAAAGAAGCCAAAGATAATACATTTTTTTCATATTGTTTCATAGCGCCGCGTCGCGCTGCCTTGACGCATTTGAAGCCCAGTTAGGACGACAGTTGAGTGTAACCCAATTTCAAACTAGAACAGGCTGTCGTAAAGGATCTGACTACAAGGGCTGAATTACATGCTACTACTTGTATACCTAATGAGCAATTCCTAAAATTAAAAACCATACAACATGTACCCTGAAACATAACTTTTGGATTCCAAGAAGAATAGAATATACTAAAATAGGAATACAAGCTAATTAATTTCATTACATAAAGGTTAGTGAATTTTACATACAAGCACCCGGCGGCATGCATATGTGAGGAATAAATTTTGTAAAGCAAAAATAATTTACTAACTTTAGAGACAAGCCCCATTGCTCAGTGGCGACGACGCAGCACGTTGTAGCTCCGTTGTTTGCTACAGTTTTGACATTGACTTACGTCAAAAGTTCTTTGTTCTGCGTTGTCTGCCGACGGACTTCAAAACGACGGAGTACGGCTGAGATATGACGCGTGACTCTAACATTAAAAAATCAAATCATAATCCATAATGAAGCGTAATAATGAATACAGACAAGTAGTAACACAGGCGGAAAGCAACTATATTATTTTACGATTTTTTATCCTGTAAAGGTTAAGTAGGCCAGCTATAAAAAAAAACATTTTACATAGTTACGTATGTATTCTTTGAAAAAGTATTTATTGAGTTTTCTTGATTACTCAGCTTGAGGTCACAAGTACTATGTACATACCTCCAGTAAGTAGCAATTTATGTTGAGAATAGTCTGTACGTATTGTGGCAGCTGGTATATACAAAGTTAATGTTTGTCTAGGCACCGAGATATACACCTTGATGGATGTGCTCTGAAGATGTTACGACCTCGACCTTTGCGTGCTCAAACTATAATTTGGTTATAAAGTCAACATTCAAGGCGATTACAGTGTTTACAATGTTTTCTCTCATGTTATGTAGATTTTGTCTTTCATATTTACGTGTTCCTTGTTGCATTTAGGGCTGTGACGTTCCAAACCTCGGGGTTATTGACTGTGATTACATAAAACCAGCCACCGCCGCCGCCATCATATGGTATGATATTGGAGGATATATAATGGTCCTATTCTAGGGCGGGATCATATGCCTATTTAATCTAGGAATGTTACGTAGCTAACATGCAATGTATGTACCTATTTGCAATGTAATATTACTTGGCTAAGTTTTGGATTAACTATGTACTTGTTCAGAGGCCCATCAATCTGGACTAAAATAGCGACAAGGGAAAACAGCCATTACAAGTTACAAACAAAAAAGGAATAGTTATTACTTTTATTAATAAAAGTTAAATGATTTGATATTATCTATAATGTATTATAGATAATATCTATAATACATTATAGATAATATCAATGTACATATATAAATGTATCTAATATTAAAATATTAGATACATTTATGTCTGTACAGTCAACTGCATATCAACGTACCCAAATTCATTGCAAACTCGCCGCTATTACCCTGCCGCTGTAGAGGTGCTCATGCTGGGTAACTTGGTTTTGCTGTACAACACAACTTGGTATAACTTGGTTATGTTGTTGACAATCTTCTTCATACTCGTATTCCTCATGACCGACGGTCGTGGCTATTATGAAACACACACAACAACTTACATGAGTCAGATTGGTATACAAACTCATGTGGCACGAGTAGGATTCGAACCTTTCGATCCACAGACGGGCGTCTTAACCATTACACCACCACCGCTTCTACCCCACCTTCGTTGACTATAACGTCACAATATTTGCCAATATAATATTTTGTGCTTATTTGTTCTAAATACCCACTTAAGATAGTTATTTTAATGAAGGGTAGTGTGGGGGAAGAAATCCGCTTCATTACACTGTTTGAGCGTGTTCCCATTGCTCAGTCGTGCTCCGTTACGATCTCGGTACGAAGTAGCTCCGTCGTGTTCCGTTTTTTTTCTATAGGTTGTGACATTGACGTGTGTTATTATGCGTTAAAATTTCATAGGTACAATTTCTACGTTATTGTACATTGATCCGTCGACGGATATCAAAATGACGGAGGACGCAGCGCTACTGAGCAACGGGAATACGCTCTAAATGTTAATTAACGCAACCCTTACACAATTTCAATCAGTTAAGTTGTAATCGCAGGTTTTAATGAGATTACACCGTATCTCCTAGAGGTAGGTGCACATTATCACAAGTTAAGTGAAATTTTAATTTTAATGAATTCGGTTTTAGAGATTTACCATTAAGAATTACTCTAAAAATCACTGCAAAGTCACACTTCGCACCTGTCTGTTAATAAATTATCTTTTTTTCAACCACGCAACGGATTTCGATACAGTTTTTACTGTTATTTAGACAATTTATTCCCGAGTGAAGTCGGACCGGGTCGTTAATTAACTACATGAAAATTTTACTGTGTTTTATAAGTAGAGTTAAATTGAATTCGAAACGAATAGCCACATTGACATACAAGCACTTTTCAAGTTAATGAAATAAGTAGTTTCATTTGTACTTGTCGTGTGTACTATATGGAAAGTGTTACCTGCTAATGACACAAATTATGTGAAATATTCCAAAGTATTGATTTTTGTCATTTATAACGAGACGATAATCGGTTTGTCTCGTTATGTTGCACAGAGAGTTTCAATATAAACGTTAACTTTTGAGTAAACGAATACTTTGTCGGCTTTACTCAAAGTAACGAGGTTATAGAATAATGAATGCGCGCATCGTGTTTGTTTGTAGTGTTTAAAAACGTTAGTTTTGTCAGTAACCCAAATAGTATACCAAAATTTATAAAAAAACTAACATTCCGTCCCTGTTTCGCTCGGTTTAAAACATAATAAATTATACACCTAAACCTTCCTCAGGCATCCAATCGCATGATAATCCGTGCAGTATTTTTTGAGTTTATCCTGAATAGACAGACAGACGTGGCAGATGACTTTGTTTTATAATATGTAAGGATAAGGTAGAACGACAATGAACTCAACATATGTTTCTGTGTCTTCGAACCGAATGTGTGTCTGTTATCTAATTAAGTTTTATTTGATAATTAAGTATATGACCAATTTATGTTGTTCATATTCGATTATTACCTATTTAAAAGTCTGCTAACCTCGAACTTAGAATTAAAAAAAAACATGTTTAGATACAAACGTTGAGCACAATGTGTCCTCTCTTTGAAGTGAACAAAATTCCCTCAGAGGTTTCTCTTTTTAAAGGGCATTATTTACTCAAGTGTGCATCGTATAGGTCGTATAGGACATGCACAAATGAGCAAGTGGGCATTAGCCACTGAAATAACAGTTGACTAAAACGATTTTCGGTCGAGTTGTTGCTTGCTCTTGTACCACTAATTAGTTTCGCATTTTGGACGTAGTTTTCTACGAAAAGGAGGAGATAATGTTGTGTGCTATTTTGATTTAGAATACGACGTGAAAAAGTGTCTGTAAAGGTCTAAATTAATATAAAACGCAATATACATATATATTTCATAACTATAGTCAATTTAGTAAAATCCGAACGACGCAATTCAAATAACAACAATTAACACAAAATAAGAACAAAGCTTTTGTACTAAAAACACACATGCAGTAAAAAATAATATTAGTTTTAATAATAACCGTTTACAAAAATATTCTCACTTTCGGCCATAAAAAAAACCATTTGAACATAGACCATGACATCGTCTAATGCAAATTCTAACAATTATATTATTAGTTTCGCCCATTGTTAACACATTGACCTGGCAATATAATTGCTTCCTATATTTCATTTTTGAATAGTGCCTGTTATTTTGCGCTCTTTGTTACCTACACAGTACAGGCGACACCGTATCCTGCTTCACTAATGACATTACTATTATTGAAGTAAAAGGTCTGACTAGAAAGTGTTTATCCTTTTACTAGATCAAATTATTGCTTTAGGTAGTTCAATAATTACAAATTTTAATTATTGTTAGTAAATTTGTAATTTGATGAAAGCAACAATATTATAATCCGGAAAGAACGTGACTAAGTAGCGCAGAACGGGAGCTTTATATATTTTTTGTCCATTTACAACCGTGGGAAACAAGAGGGTAAACGAATTTGATTTCTAATATCGACTTAATTCATTGATTATAGTCAAAAATAATTGGTTACGTATAATAAAAATTAAATTACATTTGCTTAACTTATTTTATTCTCGCTATACGATATAAAAAAAATATTTTTATTTCAAAATGTTTACAGAGTTCGGTAACGACCAGACAAATCCTAACAACATTGAAATTGTGAAAGTTTAGATGCAGTCTGATTATGCACAAATCTCTAAGGGCAACTGCAGGCTCTATTTCACGCCAGTTCAGAACAAAGTCGCATTCGGAAGATGGAGTACAAGTATTAACCACAGCACAAATTACATAATATACTAGTAGTTAAACCATCAATTACGATGTGGGATTCGAGAAATGTCCGGATGAACCCAGATTTAGGTAAGTTATTTTTCTCTTTGTTAAAAATGTGTTTTTAAGTAATTTCAGTTAGCATATGTAACTACAATGGAAACAAACTTTTGTACTTGCATTTATAAAGTTTGGTCGAGCATGAGATAAATATGATAAAATAACATATAGGATGTAAAATGTATTTACTTGATGTTTTTAAAAGACAATTGTAATCAAGAGTGCTATGAAAAGCACAACATGCTTATAAGAAATAGTAAAAAGCAGTACAAATAAATATATTAATTTTTTTATTCAGAAATAATATAAATTGCATATAAATAAGTAGCTATCCGCCACATAATTTACTATTTTAATAATTGCTCGAATCGCCCCGGTAATATCAAAGGAAGGTGATAAATATTAGAGGCAATTCAAATAGAATCAAGATAATAGTTTCAAGCCAACTTCATTTTCAATCAGAGGTGTAAATACCGTCAACAGCACATGAACCTGCCCAGAATCAATTTGATTTCGCCGATATTACCGCCGCATAGAGATCCGTAAAGGGTAACTAGACCTGTAGTTGACTGTACGTAGGTACATAATTTATAACAGGGGCAGTATCCACGATCCGATCTCATCTTATAATCAGTTGTTTATCTATGATAGTGCTACCGAAGCGCTATGGAGCATATTAGATCACAACGGTAAGTTAGGTCACGCAAAATTGAGCTTTCTGGTAATGTTATTACAGATTATACTGGCACATTAAAAACAAATCAAAGACTAGTGGTTTTGGCATCTGTTTCACCTCGCTACAATCAATTTGCTCCGGCCTGCAATAGAAAGTTTAGTGATTGTTAGTCTAATCATATTTTGAGCCATACATAGTAGTACTTTCAAGTGGAACTCGCATAAAGAATAATTAACAATTTTATCGACTTTCATTCGAAGTCTAAAATGTAATTAAAATAAGAAATTGACGAACCTTCCTTGGATGGAAAATACCTCTTTGGATAAATTAGAATATTTTTAAAATCAACAATCAGAAACACTTTGAACGCATCAAGTGGTACCGGCGTGCACTGTAGTTTTCAATAAAGTTTGTATGCAGTGAATGCTTAAAATATAGCACTTTTGCTCTCCACTCGAAGACGATTAAGCACATATTAATGATATTGATTTTGTTTTTGCATTCGCATTATACCGATTCTAGATTGTTAGGAAGGCTTTGGATATAAATATTTTATTCAGTTTTGTTTACTTGAAAACGATTTGCATTTATTATTTGTCCGCTGTAGAAGAACCGGTTTCCTGAAAAGTACTATATCATAAGTACCGTGAGGAAACAATATATACACTGGTTAGACTATTTAATTATTAAGTACCGTATGTTAGATTATCTTTAGGTAACTTGAATAATAGTTAACATCAATAAGCAACAACACACTCGATAAGAAATAAAAATGGTTCTAAAAGTAATATTTATAGGAGAATAGTACAAAGCGGACATAGAAATATAAGTCGCTGAAAAGATATAGTGTCATTTTCATCATTCGAGTAATGGAAGATGATTTGCATATTTAATATTAATCTGCGAAGTCACCACGCCCCGGGCGCCCCACTTAGTTAAAACTAAGCTGTTTTTTTTGTATAGTGTAGTGGGTAAACGAACATACAGGTTTAATTTCCAAATACGACAAGTTATAAATAAATACTAATGGCGGTATTATCGTCTTAACACGGTACATCACTATTATACTATATTTACCTATTCTTTAATTATTACAAATTACAAACAAGTTTTGACTTTTAACAAAATAAACAAGGTACTTACTATGCAATTCCTAATATATGACTTCAGAGCCTATTCAATGCCGGCTAACTGTGAGCAATGGAATCGCTCCCTAAGCTATGAATCACGTCGTATCATCACGTCACGTACATACGATCCCGACCTATGTCTTACTGGTAATGGGCGAAAATAATCCCCCATTTATAATTATTACGTTGGCAACGATTCGATTCACCTATTATTATATTAACATCAAATATAAGGCTTGCTTGTGCAATTGTGGCCAACGCACGATCTGCCGGCACAAAGACGGGAGAAATAGGCTAGTGTGTTACCAGGTAATGCTCATCATTATACGTGTTTCTCAGTTTATGCATGTAAAAATGTACAACCATTTTGAATACTGCAATTTGGAGGATTTCTAAATCGATACGTCCAAAATACTTTTCGCCATTGTTTATGGATTCACTTACACATTACTCTTTCAGAAAATGCATTCCCAGGAAATACAGGATGTTTAAACGTCAGGAAAATGTACTCGATTTTATTAAAATATGTAGTGAAATAAATAAAGCTAGTTTAAAATAGTATGGATAAAACATTTCACACTTTATATTTGGAAAACATAAAGTAGTTACAAGAGGTTTAGAAACGAATCTATGGAATGAAGATACTGCTGGGTGATGATTTATTACATTATTTACTTATTCAAGCAGATGGAAATAAAACGCTTAAATAAGATGAAATATTGCTAACAGTGTTGAGGACCGATTTAATCTTATTACGATAGAGTTCCTTCCTTCTGAATCAAAAGCTCTCGTAGTTTTATGTGTTTCTGATAAATTTTAAATTTGACCGCGCGTCTTCTATGCATTATTCATTTGATGACATAAAGTGTGAGATTCGAATAGATAGACAAACTAGAATTTCTCTTGATGAACCACAAATTCAAACGATTCCTGATTACTGTAAAATTTCTCAATATCTCAGCAGAATCTCGCGATTAGCAAAAAGCGAACGAACCGCGTTCAAATGACACATTGTGTGTGTGTGTGTGGGTAGAGCCAGCCGCGATGCAGTCGCAATCAGTTGCATTGACATGTCCCTCTCCCCGCACACCCGTACCCCCTCACCGCGCCCCGTAGTCGCGACTGTATTTTTCATCCCCTGACATCCGCTCTGTTAGTGAGCCTCGATATCACAGATATATAAAAAATACAGAATTGTCATTTTATTACCCTTTCGATCTATCCTAAGTTATGTCAATTCAGTGGGATATCTGAATTGATATATCTTAGGAAATAATTGGATTGTAAATTTTTCCACCTCAACTATGTCTAAAGCAAACAATATTTTTTATCATCGCGTAATCATCCCAGAATTTAATCAGTCATTTTTAGTGAAAATATCAATTTACTTTCATTATCTATACTTTATTCTAATAAGTTTTTAGCATTTAAATACCGTTCTTTACATGCATAGGTCGGTGCATGAAATTTATGCCCTTGTAATTCCCACGATGTATGGGGCTCAATACTGGGACTGTTCATACACGAGCAGTTAGCTGCAGTGACGAATAGCATTTGACATACTGAAAACGATATGTTTTGAGAAAACTCGATTTTATGCTATTTAATTTGGTTATTGTACGGACAAGTATATATAACTATGTGGAGGAATATAATGCAATTACAATAGCTATAAAGAAAATACTAATTTCATCTAGAGTATCGGAATATACTCGTATCGTTCTGGCTGACAAGGTCCATGAGAGACTAGAGTGGTGGTGGTATTATTTCAGGTATCTGATTAAGTAGTAAGGCAGGCAAAACTTATAGAAATAATGGGAAAGTAAATTGCAAAAATAACGTGGACGTGTAACACGGTTTACGTGCTGTAGTTTAGAGACAATCACTATAGGAACTTGTCTACACGCCGCCGCTATGAAAAGTTACGGCGGCGAAAACTGTATCCGTAGACTAAAAGTTTAATGGTAAAAGTACCACCCTATTTCTTATCTAATGACTAAATAGGCTTGTACTAAACTATTTGTACTTTCGTCTCCAATTCGCGCTGTCGTCAACATCCCTAGTTGTCAGGTAAAAGAAAAACCCAAATGAAACATAATGTTTGAATCACTGAATGCAAATAAAATATACTTACCTGCAAGTAAGCAACGAATAAGCTTTTAGCAGACTCGGAATATGATAATACTTCAATTCGAGGAACAATTAACACTTCAAGATAAATGTAGAAAATAAATTCTACACCTGAAAATGAGAATATGTCGCATATTTCATTAACAGTGGAATTAACATTAGAATGTTAATTCAATGGTTAATGATAAATGTGTCATATTTTAATTTTCAGGCTTGGATCGCGACGGTTTCACAATAAATGAGATGTTAGCGAAGAAGAAAATGTAGAATTGCATCAAAGCGGTCTATTGGACTGCAGAATAAATTGCCTGCCTGCTCATCTTTATCACCAACTAACTTATAGAAAAGAGATGAGAGAAAGAGAAGAATTCTTTGTTTAATCACGGTTGAAAGCGCATTAAACGGATAAATAATTGGTAAGTACACGGACGTTGTAAATTGCACTGCAGCAATGAGGGAAGCTGTGTAATACATTGGCTTGATAACGCGTTCGGATAGAGGCGTTCAATGAGTGTGCACGAGAGGAAATCGGGTCTCATTGACCGATCCGAGTAGTCTATATGGTTTTACTATCCATAGTTTAAGAATATCGGCAACAACATCGGCAGTCAATTAATATTATCAATAGTTAAAAATAACCGATACTTTTAATTATTTTAAACTATTTATAGTCTGCTATAGATTATCTACAAAACAATCGATAATAACGACACTCAATGATTTTTATTTACGAATACTATCGTTAGTATTTTCTCTTTATGAGCTATTAACAGTATCGATTGTTTATCGATATCTATCGGCAACACTAGTTGCGAGAGCGTAATCACGGGCGAGCCGCACAAATGATCGGCCGGCGGTAATGAATTACCGGGCGATGGCTCGCATGCCTTTCTTCCAGTTTTCCCTAGACTATATTGAAAATCGGCAAACTTAGCAATCATTTGATTACTAAGTTTGCCGATTTTAAAATTAATATGTAAAATTAAGACTTTGAGAGGCTAATTTCTTTGGATGTCGTTTTTTACTTAGGTATTTCTGACAACAAATAATCTAAGTACATTCCGTTATTTACTTAAGTTTTCATATCGGGTTCTACCCCATATTGTAAGCTAGCGATGCTCTGGTGGGCATTGTACCTTTTTACCAGATATTCCTCAGTGGAGTATAGAACCAAAGTAATAGTGGGAGTATACCTTCGCCTTCATAATGCATCTCGCGGTGTGGAGTATCTTCTGGCTCTGGTTCCATAGTAGGTACCATGTAGTAGCTACGTGGTGCCCTTAGAGTTCCACCAAATTCAAAATTCCTTATTCTTAGGATATACTTACATCACATATTGACGTCAAAATTTTAATCTACCGCCAACTTCCAAAGCGCTGGGGAAAAATAAAACGGCGCAACAAACCGCAGCTTTTTCTTCAAACACGTGAAATAACAAATGTGGGTCTTTCTTTCTAGAAATTATATTTTATCAACTTTTTTTAGGGTAATCGATTTTCCTACCTCGTGAGTGGCATTGCATTTTTAGAAGCGCTTATTGACGAATTATCTTCAAAATCGTCAATTAAAATTATATTTCCTTCATAGTTTAATCACGATAAAATATTGAAATATTTAACTGGCTTCAAGCTACAGCCGCAGAGTATTTGGAATAACCGAATAAGGTAATTTAGATAGAAGATCTTGGCAAATTAGAAAACGAACACTGAAAGGAATCGTCTAAGAGTGGATACGATAAAACGTTTTTATCGTGATTTTTACGAGTCCTTCACACTATCCCGGCTATAAACGACGAATCAGATGAAGTGAGAAGCTGTGTGGGGCATAGCAAATATTACTCTATTTATTTTGCTCTACATGACCAAAATGTATTATATATTAGCGCTGCGTGTCTCCAAACTTCATGCCTGACCATAACTGCTCTGCCAAGAGCATGCGAACTAGAAGATGTAAAATATAACAAATTCTATTAAAATGCTTGTGGTTTCACCCTAGAATATCCTTGGCAAATGATAACCGAATTCCCAAAGAGGTTTGATGTCAGGTAAGCGCACGGTAAGAAAATCAGAGCCAAATCTCCAAAATTTTAAGATTTATTTTTTACGTGGATCCCAGGTTGCAGGTGTTACCAGCTGTGAATAAAACCGGCAACGCGAGTTGAGAGAGAGGGGAGAGAATTCTATAAAAATATACAACATAAACTTATCAGTTAAGATCCTCTGATCTGAATGGATTGAAATAAAAACATTTTATTTATTAACTTGTAGTGAAACAAGTTCTGGGTGATCTGTGGGCTGCCTGTGGGGTCGAGGTGGCCATAAAGTGGAGGATTCACTGAATTCTCCCAGCACTGACCGTTTGTAATGCAAGTGTTTTGTACCGTCTCCCTTGTGGCTGAGAATTACTTCACTTTTCCGGATTGTATTGTGAATGTTGTACTTGCCACGAAGTTACCAGGTTTAATCTTTTCGAATCAGAAAGTTTTGGAATTTATATGTTCTAAATTGGATACGCATACTTTAATAAGTATAATTTGTAAAATGACAGTGGACAAATCACAAATACGTTGTTTATACAAATTAAAAATAGTGTAATTATTTCGTAATTCTTTTAAATAAATAGTAATATGCAAACGGCATATTACTATTTGTGGCACGGAAACCTATAGAAAAATACTAGAATATATTAAAAAGTATAAGATACTAACAATAAACACATAATATTTTTTCACATACTTAATAACAATTTAATTTCTTTGTACAAAAAAAGAAGCGATCATATGATATAGTCATATACATCGTAGAGTGAATCAGAAATGTACAATCAACTACAAATTAAACCATGAGATATTTTGGGCAGGAGGATATAGACAGGCTTCTATCGGTTGGTCATAATGCCGCACTGGACGGATCTATGGGGGGTCAATAAGATTGGCGACAATAATGGAAATCCAGTAAAGTGTCGTAACACGACGTCAGCTGAGTTCAGCGGACAAATTTCTGTAAACACGCCAATTTTGGAGGCAAAGGCTATGAATGACAATGATATTGTTGAGGTCAGCTTTCGAGGACGTGGGAATTTCGAAACAGCGTCAATGGCTGATTGTCCGCTTTGAAAATTAGCTATTATAAAGTTTTGGAATGTGTACATTTGTTTGATGGTGCGTGAGTATGTGGCCTCTAGTAAGGGCGATGATTATAGTGGACATGTAATAATAGTCAGAAACTAAGTGGAAAATGTTTTATGTCTATTCAAATACTGTTTAAAGACTTATAAAGGACAACGGACCATTCATACTTTTTGTACTTTTCATAATAGGAAACAAGTGAATTAAAAAAAAAGCAGAAAAGTTAGCTCTTTAAGTGAAATAAAATATAACAGATAAGTTTATGTTGTAACAAACAAATAGTAGTTACTTAGGTACGCATGCTAATATTAACTGATTCTTTGGTAAATTTAATTTGTTTGGTAATTTTTCAAACGTCAGATCCTGACGGAGCCTTCTAGTAAATTTCACAAAGGTTACTTAATCCATCTATCTTTCAAAGTGTCATATCTCTTGCAGCAAACGTACTGAATAAACATCTTCAACAGCTCTGAGGCCAGGGGTCACGATCGATGACATCAATATTTAAATACCTTTTTACTCTTACACACGATTCTTTCAAAACTGCTTATTAAAATTAGTTAATTACATTTGTCAGTAACATCTGTATGAAGCTTGGATAGGTGCGAGTAGGCATACCTAGTGAAGAAAAAAACTTTTTAGGGCTAAATTTATTTTTTTTATCAAATATTTATTTCTTAGAATTGATTAAGTACTCGTATATTCCAGTTCACATTTTCAAATTATAGGAAGAGATATTTATATTTTTGTAGTTAGGTGGTTATATTACATAAGATCTACGTACACGAATGCAATAAAACTGTAATATAGCCACCTACTACGCACGAACTTTCTCTTCTCAATTTAATGAAATAAATCGAATACTTTGTTATGACTTTCAGACGTAAGGTAGCAATGAGCAAAAATATATTCATTAATAATATAATTCGTTAAGGAGTCTTAACATATATGAGATAAGATCCACAAACAGACGATCATGACATAATACGCAAATTGTTACAAATGTCGTTTAATACTTGTAGTGACTTTGCATTGCATGTAATATCGTTATAACTTTTGGATAACCGAGTATCTATGTCATTACGACAGAGGCTTATATAATAATTTCGTTTAATTGTCCAACATGACATTTATCTATGAATTTTGATAGCATTGCCGCTGGGTTTCATTTCGTGGTCATTTAGAAAATTACCGAAGGAAATAAAGTTATTACGTAACTTGTAATGCTCTTTGAAGTATAAAATTATTGTAAGTACAATATATTTTTATATAGGTAGTATTTACATATCATGAAACTGTAAATGGGCTATGTTTGTACATAGGAGACAATAGAGAAAAAAGAAAATTAATTATAGGGGGTCATTATGAGACTAATAGAAACCAAAAGAATTATTTAATTTTTGACTATTTGTCTGATGTTTTCATCATGTGCATAATATTCTGCCCAACATCGTAGTATTTGATTCATACTCACCATTATCACGAACCTAGGACCACACACTGAGGTAGGAATTTAATCACTTCTAGATTAAGTGTAAGAAGTCTTATGTAAATTCATAAACGTTACCACAGAGATATTTGTTAGTCTTCTAGTTTGTTAATATATGGAAACTTGCATCAGAATAACATACCTCCGTTGTTTTATCATAACGCGTATTATTTTATACCTTTTTGTAATTGTGTTTTTAAATTATTATAAAAAAATACACCGTGCTTGTAAGTATTATAACTGCAGCTACGTCTGTATGTACATCTTTGTCTTTAATTATGAAAAAACATATCATTTCAAAGTTTGTGATAAAAATATTCTAGACAATAATATGGCCTCTCCATTTAAATTTCTCTAAATGACGTTTTTTACATTAAATATTAAAATTAGTACAGTGGAAAAGACAATGTTAACGTCATACCAATATTTTACACGACCGATAATCTCTACTAAAATTAATAGGCCTTCTGAAACATAAAAAATATTTACGCCTTTTCTTCAATTAAAAAAGGTCGTTCCACAAAGCTTATTTTCTATAGGACATTACTTTTAATAAGATACTCGAGGAATCTCCAGCGTAGGCCCAAAATATTTCCTCCCCTCCTTATTCGACCTCAGTAATTTTTAACGCGAAATAAGCTGTAAGCTCACACATTTGTAATAGTAATAAAATCTGAATATAGAAATCTGCCTTAGGTTTATGCCTATTTGTGTTTTTAAATACATAAACATTTGTTGTAAAATTGTGTAAAGTTAACAATAAGAATTGTAAAGCGAATCGGAATTATATTTAGACATAAAAGCTTTTAAAAACAAAATAATTTGTTTTTTGGAATGTGGAGTGAATATAATTCTCATTAGATTCAATTTAATTAGTTTCACACTATCACATGCTTTTATTGTTGTCATGCATTGCCATTCAATTCAAATTGCTTGTAAAACGTGTAAATACACATAGCCCAAAGTTGCTGGGAAAACGTATCACTTAACACCTTAAGTTTAGCCATCGGCCCTCGAGCGAAGTGTGCACTCCTAGGTGAAATAAAAAAGGAACCAACCAATATCTTCAGTAAAATGTAGTTTAATTTTTTGGTAGTAATGTCATTTTTTTATCTTTCAACAAATAGTAAAGCATATAGAGGTTTTACATGTTACGGTTTTAGAAGCAAACCATTATGTTATCGGAAACGATAAAAGTAATAAGTCAATAATTCATTAGATTACTTTCATAAATCTGTTTTGTTCAGCATATAAAATCAAAAGGAAATTTTTGGACAAAATTGGAACGGACAAGTTCCTACGATATCTTAACACATTTTGACTTATCGTTTAGCCGTAATAACCCTTATTCCTTGTTTTCTTCTCCACCTATTCCGATTATGGCTTCAGCGAAAATAAGCAATTTAGCTGTTCAAAACGCTCCATAAGGACATACCGTAGTTAACTGGCCAACAACTATTTAAAGTAGATTTTTTTCGAATGAAGCACTTGGCACGTCCACCGGGCAGATGCTAGAAACCATTTTCGGATAACGGCTAAGTTCAAACTTTTCGCATTTCCGCGCTGGCGTGTCCCACAGCGTGTCTCGACTTCCACGTAGTCCAGAGGTTTGCATGCCATGTCGTATTTGGCGAATTTGGTAGCTTCTCTACAAATAATTAATTAATTGATATTAAAATACTCTGAGACTTCATATTACTTTTGTTCGTCTCCACATATTTACAATATCACTCTTATACATAATATTACATTGTAGCAAAATTTTCAGCAGCACTATACGCTTTGTTATATTGCCAGAATAATGTTATAATTACCACAGTCATTACTTACGTTGGGAGCGATTTATTTTGCATAATGGTGTTTGGGTGAGCGCAACAATGGTGGGTCGCAATGCGGCTGGTGCAGGGAGATATGGCCGCATTGGGCGCTCCGGCCCGTTGGCTCTGAATTAACCGAGTCCTGAATGAGAGCCCACCCTCGCGATGCTTGAACCAAAACAGGCTCGGGCGAGTCAGCGCCTATATGATGCGCCTCTATGATACCTACGCCTTGTATGACCCTTCCAGACTCGGCTACTGTCGAATTTAACCATGTTCTGTAACACCGCTCGCTCCTGAAATGTGGCTTCACCCTTTGTTTGCATAAAAGTAACCTAAGATGCTGCTCCAGTTAAAAAAGACAACGAAAAGCCATTGCCACCCGCAGTCACGAAAATGTCTAGGCATTTTTCAGACACGTCCTGAAAGAAAAGTAAGTTAGAACTTTTTGGCGCGGGAAATGCATGTTTTGCGCACGATCTGATGTTTATCTTATAACTTGTTACAATAAAATGCATAACAAAACCGTTTCAAATGCATATATCCAAGATAATATGGGACGTGATTGTCTTACAAAGTTTACATAAAAGGTAGCCTCGCAAGTTAACAACCGATATTTCCTTCTTTAGCCTACGTGTAATGATCTCAAAAGAACATTTTGTCGTTTCTAAAGCAGATATCGTGAAGCATCCTTGATGCGTTTTCGATATCTTCGATATGGCTCATTTCAGTCGACGGAAGGGTCCCATAGCTGCAGGCGACCGGAACGCCCGGGTCGTGCCGACTCGTTTGACGTCGTCTGAACTGCCGCCTTCACTTGGGTAGATAAGAAATAAGAATATCAGCAATCAGTGGGTAAACTGATTTGAGACTTATTTGGAATCCTCTTGCGGATATGCAACGTATATTCTTATCTTTTCATGTCTTACAATAACATGGAAAGTCTAATCCAAAAATTTTACTATTAAACCTATAATCGGATATATTTATATATATTAAAGATCGATTAATAAATAAATATTATGTTGTATTCATCTGTGAGAAGCAATCACTCTTTTGACAAGTATAATTACAAATAGACAGATGCTGGCAAAGTCAATCAATCATTCGTTCATCACAATATGAGGTCACTTTTTCCGACCATTTTCGAATCAAATACCAATCTGTACAAAATTGATGTTGGGTTTTTAACGTAGTTTTTGTAATACATTTTCAATGACTTCTAAAACGATTTCTTGCACATTTTTTGAATTGTTATTCTGATAGTTTTCTCCGTTTAAAAAACCGTGTATTAAAATAGTTGGGATGAATTTTTTTTTTTAATTACATTTCGTCTCAAGCTTTAATTGTCATCCGAGAGATACTGCCATGGAATTAGCAGGTACTCCGTACGAAGTACTTACTAAATCCATGATTACTGCATTCAACGCGTGACAAAAAATAATGTCAGTGCAGTAATAAACCAACCAACCATCGTCGCGGATCCGGTCAAGCATATCATAAAAAATGTATACAAAATTTCAACTCGATCAGTTGACAATATTATCTGCTTCAAAATTTAGTTTCCGCCTGAAAAAATATAGTGTCGTTTTCACAAACAATTTATACTTATGCCGAGTCTTATAAAGACCATAATACACTCGAAGAAATGTTTAAATTCGAATAGACCTCGATCGAGTGGGTCAAAACTCAAAACTAATAAGCTGAACGTCGTTGTGTCTTCCGTGTCTGATAAGATTAATAATATCGACCCATAATGACCTGTCTCACTTTCTCCAGTTTCGCGGTTCTGGCGCCATGACCATTTATCATGCTAATGATACCAATGAATCGAAAATAAGTAACACTCGCTCGTGGTTTGTCTACAAAGCTCAGATCATTAAGTTTAGCTGAACAACCCCGAAGATGATTATGCTAAATTATTACGGAAACACTTCTATACCTACCAATGCTATAGATACTTGTCCTTCATTATGTGCATTTGAAGGAAACAATAACTGTATTTCACCTGTATACTTATTGCTTAATGTGTTCATTGAGATGCTATTACTCAGTATGAAAATTGCATTCCCAGAAACATTTAAATAACATAAGTATGTTGAGAAACGTTCACATGTTACCGACATAATGTGTATGTATTCTGTAATAATACAAATATTCATCCTTTGATGGTAAAAGGGCATTTAATTATAACTGACATATTCTTTAAAACGTGAGATTAAGAACATTTTAGAATTCCTTGTGATGGTGACACGGTTTTAACAATACATATTTTATGGCGGTGGTTACGATCGTATAGTGATCCTAATCCTATAGAGTACCAAAATATACTTACGGATAAAATGGTCATCAATATAGTGTAACGAATGATCGCCTTGTGGCTCGAAGAATTTCTCTTAAATAGATAGAAGTATTGAAGCTACGAAATATTTTTTGTTATGTTCCTTCTTTGCCTATATAAGAAACCTAAACAATAGTTTCTAAATTCCATTTCATGAAAAGATTATTTCCTGTGTAATATCTGTTAATGTCATAATATTATGTAGTAAAGGGTGACTATGTTAAACTATTGTAATTATTTTAAGTTCTTAACTTTACAAAGTTACCTTACGTTACTCTACGTTACTTTGTAACACTTGGTTAGCAAATAAATAATATGAATATTAATTTATTTAAAAAGAATAAGGAAGCTGCAATTTTCCTTGTAAGCTTCAAAATTGAAGTAAAAATATACAGAAAAACGAGATGAGTGCCGCCATTACACTTGGGTCTTGCTGCATCAATTATAAACCAGATTTATCGCGCCATTTCGAGCATGTTTGCTCACTTCCTGCCTCTGTACAGTGTGAAGGACATGGAACAAAAGATTCATTATCGATACACACAAAGAACATTATAATAAATTCATTCAATAGATCAATATTCATAAACGAACACGAAACAATCTGCGTTCGACGAATTGCATATGAATTTAGTATGACTAGTGCATTCAAGGCATGTTATAGTACACAACAAGGAAATTTATATACATTTCATATTTTACTACTGGACAAACTATTTAAATTAGGTTTGTATAAATCGAACTATACGCAAAAACAATTGATTTTCATTTCACTATTTTACCAAAGTACAAATTTAATGTGTAAAGATCAATATGTACTTTGGCAAAATATCGAAATGAATTGGTTGTAATACAACCTATAGCCCAAATTCAATAACTATAAAATTGTAACTGGACTTGCAAAATAAAATGGCGATATAAATGATGGTCAAACCTGTGCTCTCCATCTCCATCACGATATTGCTGAGGACGCCTGAAATTTATATGGAGTTTTACAGTCCGGTCCCGCCATCCTGACGGTGACATTACCAGTTACGATCTGCAATATTGAAGTGCCTTCCATCTTCCTAGTCCGGTTTATGTTTGCTATGCCATTATATGGTTACTTATTTCTGGTAATCGAATATGACTAAATATAAATATGACAACATTTGTCATATTCCCTGATCACACGCTTCTTTCATATATAGGTAGGTAGTCATCATTTCATAGTACAAAACATAGTCGCTCCCCGCTGTTTATATGTATCTATGTATGCTAATTTTGATGCAGGGTTTTCAAAAAGATAGTGAGGACTTACGAGAAAAATTTTGTTGTATTACATAATATGGTTTTACCCAAGGGCCGAGATGAGCCAAGGGCCGCCAGTGTGTCCTAAAAGCCTAAAACTGCGCAGATTTTATGTTTTCATAATAAAGCAGCGACGTCAACCCATAATTTGAGTTACGATCTATAAAAATGTTCGAGAACCATCTCAGTCATATAATAATGTGGCCTAGTTACCTTGATTTGTTCAAATTGACGCTTCGTACGGCGTAGATTCGTTCGACTTTACACTACGTTTCTAATGATCTTAGATTGAAATTGTTGTATTACGCCAGAGCTAATTTGTAGTCAATGAAAGAATCATTTCGATTCTTCCGTTATATTTAACTACAATTCTCGTTTACGAAATTGTATAGCCGAGCTACAATGAAACAATGAAGAAACTTTAAAGTAAAGTTACAATTAGAAGTACCAACATGGTTTAATCAACGCTTTTAACAAAAGAGAAAGATTAGTTTTTGAGATTTTTAACAGAAACAATTTGAAGTACCAAAGCAATAAAGTATATAATTTAACAGTATTCTACATTAATAAGCTAAATAGGTTTGATTTATCAAATTATGAAGATATTTTTAGAAGTAATTCAAGAAAAGGGGCGCCTGCCGCCAGTCGCGACTTCATTAGCAACTGATAAACTAGTCGCACTTGGCTGCTGCACTTCCATGTTAATTAACTGCATTTCCACCGCTGGTTCATGAACGAGATGCATACCGGTGATAGCCAAGCTACTGCTTAGTTTAAAATTACGTTTTTGCCCGCGGATTCGTCCGCGTGAATTTCACACGCTCACACGGGAGTAATACTTTTTCCAGAATGAAGGACAAAGTTTCAAAAAGATTTAGTACGTAGTAGAGTAGACAAAGCGTGAAAAGGTAACGAACAAGTTCGACGAAAAGGAAAGACTTAGACTGGACCCAATAATTGGGACTAAACAATATTAAACAAAGCAGTATGCCAAAATTTCAGAAATTTATTCATTAAAATGTGGAAAAAATATAACAGTGTTTATTTACTTACTTGGTGGAATTGGCACCCAAAAACATACAAATTCGATACTGTTGTTTGTTATCTACAGATTTTATTTACTACCCTTGATTTTTTAATATTCATGAGTTTATATTTCCAGAGCGGGTACTCTAGGGGTTTTATGTTGCAGTGTGCGTTTTTTATTTGAACAATAATATATATAAAAATGCAATGATAAAATTATTTACTCCCATTGTGAACTAAGTAGGTTTGTTAGCAGATTATCAATAACATATGATAGAACACTATAGCACAATTTTGAAAGTCGTGTTTTTATTTCCTGAAATTTTCATCACAATTACAAACTTAGTTAAAATGGATTTAAATTACAGAATCATCAACGAAGTTGAAGGAAATTCTTGCATGCTAAAAGATTTAATTATATGTGGATAAAGTTATAACGGATTAAATGAAAAGTCTATCTATTGGCTTAGAGGGTGGTTCGGGGTGACAGAGTCGACGAACACAGGAGACTAATTTTAACGTAATAAAATCAGATAGGTAATCAACAGCGGTCTCAACTTGAGAAGTCGGTTGCTCTTGTGTGTCGAGATTTTATCGATAATAATACAAGCGAGTTATCGCAAGTCATAATTGAAGTTGCTATTCTTAGACTCATAGTATAATTTAAATTATACAAAAATGGAAAATTATTCAACAGCTGCGCTCTAGAGAAATCATAAATTACTCAGGACTGATGATATTGGTTGCAATTAATGATATCATTGACACCTAGCTGCTCTGTTTGTTTGAATATTCCCATAATATTCTCATTAGATTGTCACAACACACAGGCTATATTATTTCATCTACACGTGAAAAATGTTTTGTTTTTAAAAGATTTGTCTTAGGTACTCAAATTTCCAAATTAGGCTTAGTTGAGATACTGGCAAGAGGTACATATATTTTACTATAGGTATTATATAACATAAAAATGTCGGGCTTAATAAATTATATCCCGACTACATGTCATGTATTCACTTATATGAAAATCATGCTGTGTTTATAAATAAATATTAAATTGATGGTTTAGAAGTGTATAATGTTCAACCTGATCTCGAACATTGTTTCAAAACTTCCATCGAGATATGCTCATAATTTTTGGGTAATTTTAGAGAAACATGGAGAAGTATTAATCAAGTTTGATTAGCGTGTATCCCTTGGGAGCACACTCCCAAGTTCAAAGGCATGCCTCTCGAGATTCCAGAGATTTTTAGTCCGACCCTTGGATCAAACATTTTGCGAAACAGACTGGTAAACCGGCGTCCTAGGTGACGAGGTGATGCTATACGAAACCGGCCAATATAGTATATTTATCTATACTATTATTATAAAGATTTATAGAAGAAGAATTGATTTTGTGAGTTTGTATGTTTGAGGTAATCTCCGAAACTACCGAACCGATTCCAAAAATTCTTTGAAAGCTACATTATCCAAAATTGCTATAGGCTAAATTTTATATCAAAATTCCCACGAAGCGAAGCCCCGGGCAACATCTAGTATAACATATATTTCATTTGACGACCAACACATATTTTTATTTGATGTTGATGTATCGCGCCGCGTCGCGCAGCAGTTGTTGCGTTCGTCGCTTACCTAGGAAGCCGAGTATGCTGCGGGAATCTTTTTATATTTGTTTAATTAGAACTACCACCGCTGAACGTGCTCTATCAGTCGGTATCAATTGACTCTTCGGATAACAGACCGCAGATACTTGTTTACTTTCTAGTTAGGTATTGAAAACTTTGACTATTAAACCAAAATGTATATTTCAGATTAATCAATCAGATTTTAGGTATAATGCCGGTGCCGACTGAGAGTTTTCAGAACTACACATCCATTGTAGTATAATTATTTGTAATTTAACTTGACATGCATTTTCAGTGCTTATTTATCTTCAGATTTGCTTATCGAGAATGTTAAATTAATCATAACAGTGTAGTATGTTAGGACCTTACTTCATCATCATCAACACCATCATTGACAGTTTTACAAAACTAGGATAAACTTATTTATCAATATTATGGTACATTATGTAATACATAATGTTACCTAACTTTCCACATAACTGTAAAGTGTTTTCTGTTCATCGGACAAGGGTTGACATTTGCTATTACTTCAATTTTTTTCGCCCGACATTTTATTATGACGCATTTTATGCCATTATAGTTACACACTACCTAGAGTTTATTTCTCTGTTAAGCCCACATATTGTTTGAGAAACTATCCTCAAGGGAAATTAGTAAGTTACAGATGAATTTTCTTGATTATATATAATATGTTTCAATACTGACCTGACTAACCCATAGAAGTAGGGATAATATTATTTAAAAGTTACCGCTTGTCCTAACAATTGAAAATAAAACTTGAGTAGGTAGTTACCAAGTGTACGAGTAGAGTACTTATCAAGTGTTTGAAGTCATCAGAGAAAGTTTACATCTATCAAATGTGTTTTCGTCATAAAAAAAAGTTTAGTTTTAAAAATAGATTAATTGAAGTCTACTTCAAGACGGATTCAACTCCAGTGCACCTATTACTAGCTGGGGGTCAATAAATCTCTACCTAGTCTTATTTACCTACTAGCGGCCCGCCCCGGCTCGCTCAGGTCAAAAATTTCGTCAGGAATCACATTATCTATTGGTGAAATCCGCATGAAAATCGGAACAGACGCGGCAGAGGACTTCGTTTTATAAATGTAAAGAAAAAAATAATTATTAATTTAATACAATGACATAATGCTTATTAAAATTATGTATAGTCAATATTGTTCAGTAAACATCGTAACAAGTAGTATCACCACGACAACACTGCGGGCAGTCTGTGGGCACTGTGGGCAGCAAAGGTTAACTTGGATCAGATTCTGCTAACAATGCTCCGAGACGGTCAATGCTATTAACCACGAAATGGAAACAATGGAACAAATGAGACATGTTTTTGGGAGCTACGAGTCATATAGGTACTTCGAAAAATATTTTGTCAAACCGATCTAATTTTGATATTAAATAGTAGTCGTTTTAGACCTTCAATTAAAAAGTCATATTTTCTCCAACAGTTTCGTGCGATACAGAAGTAAAAGCAATAACGTAGCCTGATGGAGCCGAAACTGCAATTTTGCATTCGTATTTCACGCAATCCCTATCTATTCCTCCGAAATGGAGAGCGATGGATGAATTTTGGTCGCGGCCACAGGCACGCCGGTTGCTTCTGTCATGTGGTTATGTGCAGTGTGTTCCTAAATGCTCAAAATACAGATAGATAACACTGTAGCTGTGCAGCTAGCTATATTAATGTTTGAAATCTTGAGCAACACCTATATAATGACAGACAGTTCATATAAATTGAATTGCTACTGGTACTTTTAAAAACAACCGAAAATAGTATTGGATGAAAATATGTGACAGTTTAAGAAAGAAAAGAAACAACCATCGACACAAACACAAAGTCACAAAAAATATATAGTAACAATACACAAACTGATGACTAACTACTTTGAAATCATAGAAACTTAGCGAATTCCGCTGAGCGAGCTATTAGAAGATTTGTTGCGGTCTAGTTGGCTCAATGTTGATAAATTAAAAAGAATACGGATGGTATACGTTATAATGTTGTCAGTCTCTGTTTTGTCTTGTGCACAATATGGTAATTTTTTCAGTGCATAAATTTT
This sequence comes from Plodia interpunctella, assembly GCF_027563975.2. Taxonomy (NCBI): domain Eukaryota; kingdom Metazoa; phylum Arthropoda; class Insecta; order Lepidoptera; family Pyralidae; genus Plodia; species Plodia interpunctella. Next base: position 5,365,271 of record NC_071295.1, read on the forward strand.
ACAAGCTTATTTGGACGATGAAGCTGGAACCCAATTTTAAATTGGCCGATCGTAAAAGTTGAAATTATTACGTTCTTCTTTCGCTGCATATTTTTTTGAAGTGTAAACTTCTTTAGCAGCGTTGTGCACTTTTTGTGATGGGTAATAAATGTTAAACTCTAATATTCAAGTTTTCACTTCTGCCGGCACTCCCGGAGTGCAACCCGTTTTTTTTTTAAGTTGTTGTATGTACTACGGCTTGTACCGAGCACTTGGTGACAATTCGTGGAGTGAAAATGAAGTCACCTACATGGTATAACCATCTGCACATTATATACTTTAAGTAACTAAGTATTGAAAAATTAAGTAATTTATTTGAAAAATGCAATCGCTGTGCAACTTCAACATCCTATATTGTCTGCCGTTTCCTACAGTAAATTGCCATCTTTCCATTTTTTTTACTGCTCCGCTCTACTTCGGTTAATGAAATTTATTTATTGAATTATTTTCTATACAATATCGACTTCGTTACGAAACAAATTTTTACGAGCTCCTTAATTTTATTTACATTATTTTTGACCGACTTCCAAAAAAGGAGGAGGTTATATGTTCGCCGGTATCGTATATTTATTTCTTAAGTATACCGCAAGGAATAACTCGTAAAATGATGAATTACAATTAATATGTTTTAATTTATCTTATTTTATTCACTTACCATTTTAAGCACCTTAACAACATCGATGTTACCTAGGAATAGAAAAATAAACAAAGATTTAAACAAAATGCTTGGCCCAAACATTGAACAATCATTAAACAATTTACAATTCTCACTAAAAAAGCAAAATCACGGCATTATTGGATAATGTAGAATAAAAAGCTATACTTACAATATTGCATCAGTTAAAAATATTAATTAAAAATCATTACCATGTTGAATGTAGACCCCTAGCCACAATGAGTCACTATAATATTTAAAAAATCATGCCATAGTTTCCGAGAATATGACAACATGAATGAAAGTGAACTGACTCAACTATGGATTCGCACCACGGAGACACTCGACGCGCTACTTTCCAAACCGTCACTTACTGATGATACATCAGCAGGAGTAGGCAGGCGAGCTGTATCTTGATCTTCTTTAAACGTTCACTTGGTTAGATTTTGTTTTGAGCTTGGTAGATCACGAAATGATATAGGAACTAGACTAATCTTATCTAGATATGTATGGAATAAGAGGTAGTAAAATTACGCTATATAATCCAAGATAATAATTTATTTCTAAGAATGTCTAATTTTGCGCCAATATCATTTAAAATGAGAATTAGCAAGGGACAAGGAAAAGACAGTCTAGTACATTATTGTTTTGAACCACTAGTGAATAACTGTGTAATAAAATAAACTCGTATCCCATTAATTATCACCATGATTTGTCTATGAAACCTCATTATACGAACTCACTAAATGATCGTAAATACACTTATGTATAGGTAAACATTCTATACTCATTTTCGCGAAGTATAACCATGATTGGTGAAAAGTTAAGGCGTCTAAAAATACATAAAATCGTTACTATATCTACGGCATTTTCATTGTTCTAAAATATGTAGTAGCCAATACACATTTAGGGACGCTTGGACTCGTTCAAATATTAATGCAGTTTGCTTTCGTTAGGGCTTGACCTTTGTTTAGGTGCGGTGGCTCCATTTTTCGCTTCACCTGTACACTCAATTCTGAACTTTAAGTCTAGGATCACTAGAGCGAAACATATTGTAGAAAATCTTGGTAATTTTATCTACCCTGTCGGGATGACGCATTGAACTCCGTGACGAACCCCTCATCTGTCATACATATATTATGTACGTTTATACAAGTAAGTTTGCGAGTGAAATGTTATAGGTGCGGTGTACAATGGCTGTGCAGTGGCGTAGTAAGAAACATAACCCTTTTTGCTTTTCTCCGCCATCGCGGGCGACCACTGGACCGCAAGCCGAGTTTTTCAAACCGGATGCCCATTCTCGCTCCCTTCCATATTGGCAGCTCTTTATGATACTGAACCCGGCAGCGCTTCGAAAACTAATTGAAGATAACAAGATTGTTTTTCATGTATCCATTTGCTCATTTTGGAATAACAGCCCATGAAGTGGCCGTTGTTGTTTTCTTTTGATGTTTTTATCGACTTTTTTAAAAGAGCCGTGCCTACGCTACGGTTCGCCTGAATGAATTTTAGTTTTTACGGGTGCGAATCACGTACGAACCATTTTATCCCAGTGAAAATTGCTGGAACTCAATTTACAAAATGTTTTGAATGTTGAATTTAGAACTGAAATAGGTATAGCTAAGTATATTACTACGTAAATGTTGTTAATTGTTATACAAGTATAATACTTTATACTATGTAATAGAATGCAGTAGCTTTTGACTATTAGTGTCGTAATATTATCTTCGCCCTTATTTCCACTATATTATTATTACTTTTATAATAACAGGAGATATTATTATAAATATTTTTTTACAGTGAAATAACACCGTTCAATAGGCTACAGTTAGCAATAATATTTCTTGAATGATGATATAACTTTCCGTTATAACTAGCAACAAGAAAGCGATCGCTACCGACAGAGACGTCAGAATTGTTCACCGAAGCCTGTTTGCGTGATTGGCTCTACTAAGGCGCCTTAAACCAATAATCCCTTTTCATGCGTAAAAATTTGCATGTCATCGACCTTTAAAATAAAATAGCCAACGGATATACTTAGTATTAATATTAATAATTCGGTTAATCTTCCTTGAAATAGGTCGCTTTGGTTTCCTTGTTGACTGACGAACTGAAAGAACTCGAAATATGTAATGTAAGTAACTTAGGTGCACAGCTTAGGTGTAACTGAATGCTATACTGTCCCTACAACTAATTAATTTAAGAAAACCCTTGAAACTTCCACAAACTCGACGAGACTTCTACCTTTTTGTTTAGGAATACAAGAGCTGGACAATTTAAACTCGGTCCCTGTAACTGCAGATAAAGCCACATTATGTAGCGGTGTCAGTGCGGGGCAAGTTTACTAAGGGTGAGTTGCACCGTCAAATTTGACGTCGATTTTAAGCGGTGCGCCACCGTCGCTGACATTTAGATAAAATGGCGTATTTGACGTTTTTCTGGGCACGTTAAAGTTAACGTCAAAGTTGACGGAGCAACCCACCCTAAGAGCTTTGTGTTCTTAAATCTGTGGTGACCCTAATCAAGATACAGATATCTTGCTCAAATACTTCCCAACATATTTTTATGTCTTAATGGAAATTTTATCATAAAGATTATTCTTCATCAATCAAAAATCAAACCTATGCACTTTGAAATGGCGTTACACAAGCCTAATTTTTATTACTGAAAAGGTTATCTAAGTAACTAATTGTTGATCTAATAAAGATTAACCACTCGTGCATAAAAATGTCTTCTCTTCAATTGTGAGTTATTTTTGTTAAATTGAATTAACTAGTTATTTTATATTCTGATGGAAATCTATAAAACGCATTCGTGTAGACACAAACAAGTCGCTGACCGTATAATTTTCGCGTGAACTATCGTCACGAAACCACGATGATGTTTAAAATACTGAGGTCAACAACCTAGGCTGTGACGAATCGTTATAATCAAAATAATCTATTCTACCTACACAGGTTCAGGGGCACTAAATCAGAAACAATCAGTTTAGACTATCTTTTTCTTTAACCTTATCTTTTACATTTATAAGCTTTATTTCCGGCCGTTTGAACTATTTTTGTCCCGTGGGAACCATATTAATATTAGAATAAAAATATATCATAGGAGGTACTTGATGGGGGAGACCTTTGCCCAGCAGTGGGACACTAAGGGTTAGCAAAAAAAAGAGGGTACTTATATTTTTTCCGTAATATTTTGTTTTATACCAATGCCAAATTTAGTAAATCCAATTAAAATCCATACTCCAAATTACTTTACTGCAGTTTCTTCAGTACATATAAACAAAAATACAACAAATAAGTCATTAGTATCTTAATCCAATGGTACGTTATGTTGTTCAACGATGATTAATGATATTTTTTGATAGACTAAGATTAGAATTGGAACCTGCTTTGCGCATCCTCTTGCAAGATCCAACAAATGTCGCCCATTAACCTTTTAAATTAATCTTTTGCTTAACTTGATTAATATATCTCTGGAACTGAGCAAAGTTCAAATATATAAAATATTGTTGGCTTCAATTGTGTTTTGAATGGAGGTGATGTGTTGTTTGTGTTGTGATGCTGTAACCAATGTTAGCGTTAGATCATCTCTCACTAAACAACTATTCATTTAGTAGGTAACCCCTAGTTCCTTGATTTCCCATACTCTATGGAATAATACTTTTATATAATTTAGTTAGACTATTTACAATTAGTAAGCAGATGAGATATGTATGAGGTATGTATGTACAGTAAACAACACATAAACATACCCAAATGCATTGCAAACTCGCTCCAATCACCACAGAGAACAATGCTAAAACCCTGTTACAAATTCATGTACCTAATTTTTAATACTAAATTCATGAAATTGAATTTGTAAATAAAAAACGTATGAAGGAAAATATATTTTGAACGATGCAACAACACAGAGCAACATTGTGGACAGTGGCCGTTCAAGCACATAATCGTACCCATTATCTGTCAACTCGAGATTTCCTACTTACTTCGAGCTGCGACCAAGGTCCTACTATTTCAACATTCCATTCTGTATTTTTATTACTTTGTGTTTTATAAAACAAGGCAATAAAATTATCGGATAATATATGTAGGTATTTAATACCTCTATGAAATTCATATGGTTACAGTTAAAATACTCATAAAATCACCCCAGAAAGGCATACATAATATTGGACTCTAATGAGGATAGATGTTTAAATTAATAGCAAATTCTTATTTACAGTGTCTAATTGACACTATCAGTGTAAATTAGATTAAAAGCTTTTTCATATCAAACAAATTATAAATCACGATTCCCTGTTAGTAAATAATTAAATAATGTATACCTCTACTCGAACAACAAGCCTTTGTGTTTAAAAATAAATAGACGGCAGATAGTGCAAGTAACAGGCAATTGTCATCTAATCTTGAGATATCACGCTATCTAAACAAGCTGGGAGTTATCAAGATTGTTGTGTATATATTATTATTAGCCGTTTATACTATTTGGACTCGATGGTAGAGATATTTAGTGAATGGGCCGTGAATGCCGTGATCGACTAGAGGGTCAAGTGAATAAAGGCAAGCGGTCAGCGATTTCGATCTTACATTATTTAGGGGTAAAGACTCTCTCGTGCTCAGTGATATACTAACTCATGTATATTTTATGAATATGTTGTTAATTTTTATTACATGTAAACAACAGAAGTACAACTATAAAATAGAAATAAAATTCCTATAAATATTTATATACACGTTGAATATTGTTTCATTGTTTAAATTTTGATCTTGTAATTCCTTTATTTATTTGATCGGAATGGAATAATTTAGAATTCAGCTATTATCAGTGTAGAAAATCGAAAGGGAAGTTGAAAGCATAGATCTTGTAAATAAGTTCCGCTACCGCTTTTATCTAATTATATGGCCATGCTGGGGCGGCATGCGCAGTCCAAGGCTAGAGTCCAGAAATCGACGCGCGCGCAGGCGGCTGCAGTAGATATATTACTTGCACAACCTACGCTGCTGCAGCCGACGTCTGACCGCCAGCCGAAATTAATTACAATCACAGCCAAAACAGAGAGTGTAATAATGATGAAATTGTATTGCCATTTGCTAAACAATAATTAGGTACTATTTTTATTGGGCAACCATAATTTATTTTTATTGGCCAAACTACTAAATAAGTTTAAGTCTGCTAAGCCGCAGATTATAAAATTATGCTATTATCATTTGAATGATTTAAAATTCATAGGAATGAAAAACATAATTTTACGGTTCAACTTTAGAAAACTAGATCTTAAAATTAGATTTTCACAACTGTAATGGGGCGTTTATGCAGATTTACTTGGAGAACGTTTTCGCTCGAGTTATGAATGAGCGTCCCAGATTTGCTCTGTAATCTTCTGGTGTGGCGGAGCGCGTGTTCAGCTCGGGCTGCGGCGACGCCCGCGACCTGCCTGCTTTCTCCATTCCTATGTAAATCCCGTCGAGCATCCGACGCCACATAATACAGACTCAATTTGCATGTCTCGCTGCCCTTTGTGGCGGCCCTAAACCGATGCCCTCCCAATGAGGATCACTAGTCGAACGAGACCTTTGAAGCGTCACATGAATAACAAGCGCGCTAATAGACAATAGTTATCGAACAAGGAGTAGATTCGGCATTCACAGTCCCTGGTATCGAGATGTGTAGGAACTGTAATGGCGACGTGAAATGAATAAATTAGTTCCGGGCGCCGTCGATACGAAACGGTTCAAACCCCGATATCTATTACATTAATTAATTAAAATTCGATACGCTTCTCCTTTTCGATTATTAAATTAATTTTATGTATGCAGTCCTTCTATTTATCAATTTAGGACAACAAGCCGGTCTTATATAGCGAAATGTTTAGAAAGTAGGCTACCCGTAATTGGATAAGCATAGTATAAGATTAGTTCAGAGTAGATAATTGCTTTATAATAATAGAAAAATAACTAAAAATGTCGACTAGATATGGTTAGAATTGGGGTTCAAAACACATAATTCATTCGCAAGTGTGGATTATACATAAGGACGACCTCGGTGGCGCAGTGGTAAAGTGCTTGCTCTGAACCGAGAGGTCCCGGGTTCGATCCCCGGTCGGGTCATGATGGAAAATGATCTTTTTCTGATTGGCCCGGGTCTTGAATGTTTATCTGAATATGTATTTGTTATAAAATATAGTATCATTGAGTTAGTATCCCATAACACAAGTCTCGAACTTACTTTGGGGCTAGCTCAAACTGTGTGATGTCCTAATATATTTATTTATTTAAGTGTATAGTAAGTTACTGTAATGAGGATTTGTCGAGAAACTCACGCTGTGCCCCGAGGTACGCAGAATCAATTACGAGTTTTTCCCTGAGGGCAGGCATCCGGCATGTTTCTTGCTCAGATTTCATTCCGTACAAAGGCATAGCTTCTCGTCATCTTCTAGCCTGCCTTAAATAAGAACATCCGTTCTATCTAAGGTCTCAATGAAGGAATGTGATCACCTTTTATAAATATAAAATAATATTTATATATACTCGACACTGGTCTATTTTTCAGAAACTGCATATGTGTTTAATTTTATTTATTACTGTTTGTGTGTCAAATAAATGAAAAAAAAAACTTGTTTAATAGTAGAAAAAATAACTATATCAGAATTATTTATTTAAGTAAAAATAAATAAATTTAATTAAGTAGTTTTTGGAATAAACATGAATTTAAAACATACCTATTTACACACATATTTACTTTACCGCAAATGCTGCATTAATTTTTGCAAAAAATTCTGGTAAAGTATACGAATTCATTATAAGTAATAATTCATAACGGCCCATTGAAATGTAAAACTGGAACATATTGTAATAAGTTATGTAAATGGTTTTAATTATATGTAGCTGGAAAGTAACTCACCTACTTTATCATGCCAAGCCTGTCGTGTTCTGCAATTACTTTTTTAAATTCATAATTGTTCGAGCAATGAAACGTAAAGAAGGAAGATTCGATAAATAAATTGGTCAAGGCTAAAGGACAATAATTTGGTATTACTACATAATGTACACAATTTTATAAATACGATAATTATTGAGGTAATTACGTTATGTAGTAACACCAAATTATTATAAAACATTCCAAATAGTTTGATTTCGGCGCTCGGCAGGGCATGCCGGAGAATTCAAATACTTCGGCCGTCCTTTTGGATGCACTATATGATATGAAAGTAATTTGTTTTCGGCTTCCGATACCACCGATTATAATCGCCTATGGAATGTTGAAACTACTTATCAATTGGATACGGAGGTATTTTTTTATCTCGTACAATAAGATTTCGTTATAATAGTAACAAGCGTTGGAGCGGAATGCCCGAGGGTATTGTAGATAGAAGCTGATAGTCAGTAATGAACTAATGAATGCTGTAGGGAAGCTAATTTATTTCCAACTATTCTGAACACATTTGTGTGATGCTGTGAAGTCGTAATGTCTTTGTGGTGTGTTAAATTATGGCTGTGACCACAAACGATGTTAGCGGGCGTTACGAAATAAAAATAACCATAATGAACAACGACAGTTCCAATGAGGTTCTCAGCATTGCGTATTTTTTTCTCGTCAAATAATAAAATATTGTAAATAAGACATTCGTGTTCTTCGACTTATTTGCTAATCAAACAGGTCACCTCGTTTCCACGTAATGTTCTCGGGGCGACGCAAATATTTGCATAGGTGTTACTATTTGTTTGAATGGCAATACTAGAATTACCTACCTGGATTGGATTCTATTTAAACTGGCTCGCCTTTTAAAAAGGTTCTATTCTATTCTCAGTGTATGTATGTATTAATCTTCTTCTTGCACACTGACTCACAACACTTAACTTCACAGTACAGACTTTAACAACACTTACTCGTTTTGGTGGTAAAATATTTGAATCATTTGTAATCATACTTGCCACTATATACTTTTAGCACTCGAAACAGTCCATATATAAAAAGTGAAATTAGAGAGCTGAACCATTATTTTGTCATCGACCTTGGACTCATAACTACGATTACTCCAACAGTATGTATTTTACATTGTATCTATGTATTTTATAGTATAATGCTAAATCGCAATACCACAGCATTCATTTGCCCGAATCAACTGTCAACAATGAAAATCAAGTCCTATAATGTACAAAACAAAATTAATACGATAATAATGATTTCATAAACGCAATGTAATACATTTCAAACACTGAATTCAATTTGGTACCGAAGCATTCACCACAATTTATATAAATCATTAGCCTTCTCGGCGGCGTTCCCACTACCATATGACGTATGTTATCTCTCTCCATGTCAGGACGCTATATATCTACATACAAAATATTCGCTCGTAAATCCCTTAATATTATCAGGAATTCGGCCCTAACTTCCATAAAGTTGAAATTGTTACGTATTACAGCGTATAAACGAAAATAGAAAACGGTTACGTGACGATATCGCCAAAATGCCCGTCGTATCGTATCCTACCTACGTTTGATTGATAGTTCTATCGATAAAGATAACGTTTTGTACGTATACTCGTTTCTCCACTTTGTTAAAACTTGAGCATAAACTTGAAAATGAAAATATAGTGTACTAGCTGCGCCCCGGCGCTTCGCTCTCGTGGGAATTACGGGATAAAAAGTATATGTTATTCCAGGTTATACTCTACCCGTATACCAAATTTCATAACAATCCGTCCAGTTTTTTTCGTGTGAAAGAGTAACAAACACACGTACATTCTCACAAATTTTTGCATTTATAATATTAGTAGTTTATTTGAATTTAAGAACAATTATTGAGTACAAAGTTAGGAACCACTGGCTCGATTTTCAATCAATAGGATCTTTCTCTATTGGTGTGGCTGCTTTGTGTTGGAACAACGAAGTAGTTAAATAGCGGAGAATACGTACTCAGATTTAACTTTTGGTTTCGAGTCGGGATTTTGCTTGGCTCTACACTACATCTGCAAAATTTGATGGGTATTCTTACCGTAGGCCAAAATCCACAAAACACAGATATAGCTTATGTGAAAATCATACAGGACAGAACACTTTATCTAAAAGCTGTGACTCGTTTATGGCATTTAACATTTTAGTGGACACTTATCTTGTATAGACTTGATAAATAATAAATAAACGCCTTTTACGTCCTTTAGTGTCCTCCAAAGGGTGCCAAAAGGTTTATACCGTAAATAGTATTTTTTATTTTGTATATTAATTACTTAAGTCAATCTCAAGTCTATTTGAATTTGAGATACAGATCTTAACATTTAAATGGATCTTTTGTGACGGTAGTCTAAGCACGTAAAAGCGTATTTCACGTTCTGTTATATCTGTTTTAAGGTATTTTATGACGGAGCATTCCCGGAAAGCTCGTCAATTCTCGAATAGCTGAAATAGCTCTCATGGAGCTGTCCCTCGGTCTGCAGCGCAGCGACTGGCACACAATGCTAACCTGAATAACTGTTAATCAAACCTCAGTCTGTATCTACTGTTACTTTAACAACGTAATTTGTTTGATATTTAACAGCAAAATAAAATATGGTTTAGGTGGTGAATATGAACATGAAAACATTTATTTCGTCAAAATTCCTAGACTATTGTGCATTATCCTAAGAATATTAAAAATACACTAAACATAATTTATTTAAAAAATCATGGTCAAAAAAGTTACATTTAGGTAGAAGATATATTTTTTAACATTTAACTTTAAAAATCTATTTCTAAGTAAGCAGAAAAATTCCTGACGGAAGAAAAGGTGATAAAATACTACTTGCAGATAAATTAAAAGAGCTAAACATTATCATTCTGTTAGAAATTACACACTATTCTAGATCCTGTATTGTCTTTCAAAATGTTATTTAACCATCTGTCTATTAAATTACGCGATGCAATGTGAAATTATCCGGAGTGCAGCTTCTGTATAAATTATACTGCGCGGCATTTCAACTGAAATAACGTTAAATTCATGAAATTTGTTAATTGCAAAACTAACATTCAACCGAAAAAAGGGTGTATAATATATTTTATATAAGGTACGTCTATTAAGATTTTCAAGATGTACGAGAACGGATGAAAGACTCGTATAATTACTTCTTTGGCTTTTGTTTTTTATAATGAATATATTATTTCCTTTCTATCAAGTCTGATACAGCTTAATAAATAACTATTTAAGAAATGTATTATTGAGTCGTATTTATCATTGATAAACTACAAGGTAGTATTATAGTAACTTACAATATTTTACATGTCAACCAATAACACGAAATAAGTAAACTATGTTATATTTATTTGTTTCAAATTCGCAACGGTTTACCTATATATTCGTGGTACATAAATATTATAAATAATGTCGTTATGATCATTCAAAGCCAATCACAAGCTGAAATCACAAATCCTTTCACTCGGATCGCTAACAATTCCCCATATCACGTTTCATAAAATGCATGATTCAATTCCCTTTAGAAATAAAATACGTTACGTGTTTATTCTACAAACATGGAATACGATTGAAATGTAATAATGTCACCAAATGTAAAGTCAGTTGGTTGCCATGAACTTTGCGCAAGGGCGGGCGGCAGGCGAGACGGCCGCGTTGCCGCCCGCCCAGTGTCGCGCGATCCGCCCTATGCTACGAGCGTGTATGACGTCACCACAGTTGTCTGAATCGTGAATATTATCGACAGTAGTTGAGTGAGTGAAGTGTTGTAAAGTTAAGCGAAATGATTGCAAATGTTTTAGTAATATCTCGTTTTGAATATTTAATAATATTTTTTTTTGTATGATATGTAGAATGAATTTGCAACTATCCCTAACTTTTTATGAATATTCTGATGAACTATGAAAATATATTTTTGTAACAAAGTTATAGGTATACGAGCTAGTTACTAGCAATGTAGTTGCTAATTAAAATTAGCAATTCAAACTAAGATCACACGTCGGTTTCGGTTAACGGTTTAACTTATAATTTATGAATAACAATAAGTATTTAAAAACATATGCGTTCAATTTAACTTAAATTAAAATTCGATATATTGTATTTTAGTAAACACGTTAACTTTCAATTTATTTCACTCGAAACTATATTAGCAACCTTCAGGGGTAAACTGTCGATCAATTTCCTCTCGGGGAAGCTCGCGATAGCTAATTACCGAACTATATGTAGCTATGTACGATACGTCAACATATCGCGCACGATACACGAGTATTATAAGGGCTAACGGTTATAATACTTTTGTTTTCCCTAATCATACTTCGTACTATATATTCATATTTGTAATGAATAGATTCGAAAAGTACTGGACCGATGGAAGAAAAAAAGAAAGAAAACATTTATTTGCCAAAAACATGAGTACAAATAGTCAAAGTGAATTAGACCTACACGTTTTACCGAATATAGATATGCAAATATAATTAAATAAAGAGGAGCATGCTATCCACTACAAATCCAAAACAAAAAAAGAATTATAATGTACTTATACTAGCCCTAAATTCTATCCGAGTCTATCATTAAATTTGGCACAGAGACAGACGAAACCTTCAGGAGTAAAATAGGCTACTTTTTTATTATAGTTATACCCGAGCGAAGCCGGGACAGACATCTAGTACTAAAATAAATTGATAAAACTGTGATCATGTGCGGGTTTGCGCTATATAGTAAATACGTCTATGATAATAACAGGGTTGATGACGAGGTCAGAAAATTCAGTTCTAATAGAGTTAAGTTCAATCTCTGAAGAAAAAGTCCTAGCCTAGCAATGTACAGTTGCGACTACTTAGTTAATAGAGTTAACCAAACTAAAGCTACAGGATATTGGTCGCATCAAAAATATTGGTCTAAATAGAAAACTTATTATGATATATCATAGACAAAGTACATGGTTTAATTAACCTACCACTCAAAAGTTTGCTAAGCTGACATTGAAAAAAAAACAATGCCAAGCATCACTCGCATGCACTTTCAACTTCACAACTTACTGTGTGTTTGTGGATTCATTCACGTAATCATATAATGTGACATACCTAAGCACATAATTAAATATTTTTAATGCCCATAAAGTTCAATAAAATCTGGATTTTTCGCTTAACGACAACGCTATCAGATTCGATAAAACTTACATATCGTCAATTTTTTAAATAAATTTCATTTGTAAACTTATTGAGTTTTATTGTTAATGAATTTACGTGATTCATTCATCTATTTCATAATATTTTTACATATTTAAATGCGCATTAAAGTGCAAGATTTGTTATTGGTTACATTATCATAAATTGTGTTAATTTTAAACCTTAGATAGCTAAAAAGCTTATTATTTGATTGTTAACATTTTTTTCTTCATTCAAGTACGAAATAAAACTGTAAATTTTACTGAATCTGATTCAGGTCTAAGTGTAACAATAACAACCATCTGGGGATAATAGAATCAACCTCGATAACCAAAAGTTTTAGTGGTCTATTAGTACCAGCTGGCCATAACCGAAGTCTACTATAAGAAAAGTTACCAACTCTTTTGTAAAACCACGGTAAGTTAACAAACTTTTTAGTACATCTAAATATTTAAATAATAATTTCTTAGAAAGAAGAAGATTTTTGTTAGAAAATTATGAGGAAATATAAAAAATCTTAGGAAGCGAAACCTCAGGGTACAGCAATTAGCTATATCATAATTATGTATCGTGTTAGTTGCTAAGAGTGCAAGAGCATGTTCACTGTAAAAAGTTAGAATGAGTCGACCAGTAAACTTTAGTATTAACTCTAACCTGCGTAGAAAAAAGCGAAGTACGCCATTTTTCATAAACGTCATCGGTGGATAAAATCAAAGTCAAAGTTGACTTGTGCAACTTACCCCTAGTGTTATTTATAATAACTGACTTTGACTGTCATCTGATGAGAGTGTTAGTACACTTGTTGAATTTACATAAAATATTCTCCCCAAATGCCGATCTATCTAATTTCTATAAAAAAGAGCCTCAAGCAGTGAGCAGGAGAGAACATTCTGAAATAGCCCTTTGCTTTTCAACATAATTCCCCCATTCATTTATGTAATAGTTTTCCCCAGTGGGGAAAGTTTCCCCAGTGGTATGGGTTTCTAACTTCTATTTGTAGGTAAATAAGATCCTGGTAATTGGCGTAAACAAATCGGTCGTCGTCACCGTCTCTCGACCGTGCTTTGGGCTGCTTGTCAAGACTCTAGAGGCGTGGGAAAGCAAATAACCACTAGTCTCGTTAACAGACTTTGTCCAACTATTCTGACCGCAAGCTACTACGATTGTCACCGATTACCTCATGCAATTATAAACCTTAATCCCCGCACAATACAGCACCAAACTTTAGTAGCCGAACGAATTAATTTCCCCAGTCTGCTTGCAGTGTATTTGTTCAGGCCTGTAAAATCTAACAGGCTTGTATCAAAGCGAGGAAAAACAGTACGAAATGTTCTCGCTACGTGTTTAGGTCGTAAGCAACTACAGACAAAGGCTTAAAATTAGGCGTGCTACTACTATAGGAGTATGTGTGTAGCTAGTTATTATCTACTATTGTCTTTTTTAACAATACTAAGGGTGTAAGTAAATCCTGAATTTCTGCAACATAAACAAACATATATCTTATCTATTAAAAAAACCAACCAACTACTAGAAACAAACTAAAAAAAAATTATATTCCATGGGCCCGATTCTCATAAGTTAGAGAAATCATATTTAAAAAGCTTTAACTTTTTTTTATCAAATATTGCTAAATGTATATAATAAAGCAAAATATTAGATGGTCGCGACAAAAGCTGCCAAAGCATTTTAAAAACGTTCAAACGGAACATAATATCTTGCCTATGCTCCCTTTGCCTTGACAATTCGAGTAAGAATTCTTCGAATGATGCCGATAATTGATAAAATGGGCATTATTCGAACTTTTGCAGTAGAATAGAAATAGAATTATTCGTCTACGAAGTGTTCGAGCGAAAAAGTTCTATTGCATGAGAATCGGGCCCCATGTCATATGTAAACTTACTAACTAATCCTGGAAGCGTGAAAAATGTTAGAAATTTGAGAAAATATATTTAAAATAATTTTACTTACTAATGCGCTAATCTTTCTGGAGTATGCAGCTAAATATATCTATATGTAATGGTGTATATACACAAAAAGAGTTCGCAAAATGGATTTGATGGGAAGGTAGATTATTATGAATATATAATTATTATTGGTATATGTAAAAATAAAAATTTTATGAACTAATACACTGCTGTTTTTGCATGACGTCCTAAATACAGTGCGTTAATATATAGCCAATATACAGTCACCAAAATTTAATGCAAATTGGCATCTATTACCACGGCATAAATATCCATGGCACTTGACTGACATACAGTCGACTGCACTGTTGATTAACTAAATATTACACGAACATAACTTATTATAAGAATGCCTTGAATAATTATATTATATAATTTCTTAAACAGCATTAAAGTATCATTCTATTTTAATGATTTCAACGCCGCCAGTCCATTTCCGTTCAGTAACAGTTTCCTTCCACGACTATAGCTGCCCCATACGTAAAGCGTATTACGAGATCTTGTACGATTACCTATGCATGAGTTTTTATTTGTAAGGACTAAAGTTACAAACCGGTTTCCCGACCACTACCCAAGAGTGCTTTTTGTTTCTTTTTAGTTCACTGACTGATCTAAACTAAGGTTGGCGCTGCAGCAGATAGCTATATTTCCAATGGTTGGATGGCCGTGACATAAACCAACATGATAATAAATAAATAAAATAAAAGCTTTGTTGATTTTATTTATAGAATGAATCAATAGTGTAAATGCTAACTGAATAGTAGTCGCAATAAGTAGATACCTTCATTTTGAAATTATTTTTATTTTACTTTTAGTAACAGATGCCCGATGTCTGCTAAGTACATTATTCGAATCCAAACTATAAACTTTATATTAGACCATGCAACGGCGACATAATTATTCGATCGCATCGCGTAGCTACTGAATACATATACCTTCAACCTAAGATGTCTACTCCTTATTCCTGGGAGAGAAAGAGACAAGAAACAGTTTTACGATGCAAACAAGCCGAAGATACCCGAGTAGCTCTAGCACCGAAGCGCCTGCGCAAGTGTCGTATACGATTCACGTATTTTTGTTCCATGACGTAAAGTCATTGATAGTTTCCTAACTTTTCCTAACCTTGTACGTACGTTTCCATGAATTTATAGTACAACATTTTGAGCTTACAAATCACAAAGTGCATAGATTATGTTTTTTTCTGGTATTACAATGTTTTTAAAATATTTTCTTAAAACGGAAATTATGTAATGAAGTCTATATTATTTATTGAATAGTTCGTTTACAAATATTAAGTATAATTAATCAAGTCTTGTTGTAGGTTATTTAAGTTCTTTGTTCGGTCCGGTCCGCGAGATTGAAAGTGGGTGACTGTCAGATTCAACTCGGTAGGAACAAAGTACCGCAACTAGTGAACGTTGCACGACAAGCGCTAACATTGAACGTGAAGGTAAGGCCAATTAACTTAATTTTATAATAGCATACATATTCAAATTAATTTGAACACAGAAAGATAACTAATATTTTTGGATACGATCTTGTTTTTTTTCAATTTGTATTGAAGAGCATATTTTTGAAAAGGTGTTGCTTGCAGAAGCCTATGTTTGAACTCGGGTTTACGTAGGCAGCCAAACTTCGCCGTCGTCGTCGAAATCGGTTCAGCGGTTTAGCTGTAAAAACGTAACAGACGGACAGACTTTCGCATTAAGTATGGATTTAAATAGTAATAATGGATATTACCTACGTTTTACACTATATAACTTAGTATAAAAGGCACTTTCAATTACTCACCTTTTGACAATAACTATTGCATATGCATTATATATCATTTAATTCATATATTTGTATATGAATTAAATTATATATAATGCATATAGAACGTCCAAGGTAAAATACAGCTTTTAATTAGTCATTGATGTGTTGCTATCGGTTTTGTATAACTGTTAATTAATCAACATACTCATATACATCTCAAAAACTCAAGTCCCCGACGAAAAACAATTACGGCGCATACTACGGTAATATATAGGATAGGTGATACCACGTGTGTCACTACGAGCAAGTACCGAAATTGTCGTATACATGTAGGCCACCAACTGAATTTAACGAGACTCAATGTCATTTCTAATATTTCGGGGAGGCCACAGAAGTGTCACAGTCAAATTGGGACTTGCGTAGGCTTCCGTACAGTAATTTTCTTTTCGATATACCAATAAACATTTAGATGTTTATGAATTTTATGAAAAATATTTTCCTACAACGTTATTTTTCGTGGAAAAAGTATTGCCCCTAGATATTGTTTTCTTTTTATGTTGCTTTACCTCGTTCTAATAGATGTTGTTTTAAGGAAATATACGCGTTATTATGTAACGTATGTAAATCAAAACGAAGAAAAGAACGAAATTAGTTTGCATGGTATGTAGGTAGTACAAAGAAAATTTGTCAAAAAAAATTAAATTCGGTTCGGAAACTCTGTCGACTCCGGCCGAGCACTCATGGCAACAAAAGGTGTGGATCTGCTGATACTTAAACGAATAAGTAACCGCTAATTAATAAACATAATAATATGAACTACGTCTTTATTGTATGATACTAATCAGCTCTCTGTGTGAAACAATATATGACCACGTTTACAAACTGACCTGATTAAACTATTTGGTAATTCATTGTAAATATTTAGTGAATTAATTTTCATTCACTGAATTTCACATTTTCCTTTTACTTTGAAATTTAATAAATCATAATAAAATATCCAAAAATTAATTTCAATAGCATGGCAAATACAGAAGATCAGTAGCCATTGTGATTGATTTAAAACAAATTATGTAGCAACCGATTGATATCAATTCGATACAATTACTGCAAATGGGTCGCTGTACAGCAAATGCTTGACCGACATTCGCACCAACTGCCACGTCGACCGTCTTGGTAGTAATGATACCAATTGTTCTAACGCCCGCCTCGCTTCCTTCCATTCAATCACATTCATCGGTCAAAGAAGTCGTATCGGAGCCATCGCTTTAACTGTGTCATTAGTGCTATAGTTAATGAACTTTATTCAGCCAATTCACGCTTCATAAAACTCACTTTTATAAATTCGCACAAATGGTTTTAAAACGATGATTGAAACGAATTATAATTTTGATTCTATTACCAAGCATTCATTAGAAATGGTAACTTTTTTATATAAGATAGAATACGTTTTAATATTGAAAGACCACAGAAAATGGTTATACCTTACATAACAATATCGACCAGATACCTAACTACTTTATACAAATATGTACCTTGTAATTTAACATAATAGGAAAGTTTTTCATTATAATTTCACGAATTTACATAAATTGATATAAGTACATGATTAAATATTTTATTAAAACTGATGAACATTTATACATTGGGTGGTCAGCAGGAAGATTGAACATACCTCGTATCACAAATTGATAAAAAATTTGGTAGTAATAAAATGATGACAATAACGAATGTAAAGCACATTACTGATGGTAGTCATTTGGCATGGCACGAATCTGTCGTAAGAACAACATTCCGGGTATGGTAGATGAATTGAAAGAGATAGCGTCACAATCAGAAGAGAAAGCGGGGAACAATTATAGGAGTAATGGCCAGTAGCCAAAGAGCATAGTGCGCGAGAACATGTAAACAAGGAAGAAAATAACGGATTTCCGATGATGACGTATCGTTGTCGGAGTCAAAATGCTGCATTCGCGTGATGATATTATTAATGAAAATACTGGTCATTCGCTTGTGATCCATAAATAAATAATAAATATATTAGGACAAATCACACAGATTGAATCAAATCAAATCAAAAATATTTATTTGTAAATACAGGTATAAAAGTGTTGTTAATAAACATAGAAAGTGCTCTGTATTCTGCCTAGTGGCGTACAAAATATAAAAGACAACATTATTTAAAATAATCAAGTTAAATGTAATGTACTCAGAAACTTAGAGCTTGTCCTCCAAGAAATCCTCTAGTTTGTAATAACATTTCTCAACAAGTAGCTTATGAAGGTCTTTCTTAAATATTTTTAAACTTGCTGATTTTAAAGAGTTAGGTAAGTTATTGTATATTTCAGGTGCTCTTCTAAATACGCTTTTATGCATCAAAGCTGTATTACAGACAGCTAACGCTATTTTGGTTGAATTATTACGAGCCCGCGTATAAAACGAGAATTTATCTTTGTGTGTATGCACAAAAACAGCACACTCAAATATATACATGCAGGGTAATGTTAATAACTAAAATTTTTTAAAAAATGGCACGCACGTGTCTGTTTGTTGGAGTTGGAAAATAGATCGGATGCAACGTTTTTGAGCCTTGAAAATAAATTCTTTTTCAGTGGCATTACCCCAGAACATAACACCATATCGTAATGTTGAATTGACGTAGGCGTGATAAGCCGTAAGAACAGTATTAAGATTAACTATTTTTTGAAGTCTAAAGAGAGCATAAGAGAATTGTCTCAAACGTTTGCACAGATAATCGATTTGTGATTTCCAATTTAATTTATTGTCAATATACAGTCCTAGGAATTTGGTAACTTCAATTTCAGAGATATTTTGATTAAGGAATGGAATGTCAATTTTTTTATTATTCTTGAACTAGCCCCAAAGTAAGTTCGAGACTTGTGTTATGGGATACTAACTCAACGATGCTATATTTTATAACAAATACATATATAGATAAACATCCAAGACCCGGGTCAATCAGAAAAAGATCATTTTCCATCATGACCCGACCGGGGTTCGA
This sequence comes from Plodia interpunctella, assembly GCF_027563975.2. Classification (NCBI taxonomy): domain Eukaryota; kingdom Metazoa; phylum Arthropoda; class Insecta; order Lepidoptera; family Pyralidae; genus Plodia; species Plodia interpunctella. The sequence continues at coordinate 5,384,819 of NC_071295.1, forward strand.
ACCCGGGACCTCTCGGTTCAGAGGCAAGCAATTTACCACTGCGCCACCGAAGTCGTCCATGGAAAATCCATGTCTATTTTTCACGTTAGTTTTAACCAAATTATTAATATGGTGATTTTATTATTATACCAATAATCAAATGCGAATTTTGACACCAAATGTTAGTTAAAGTTAGGCTTGATAGAGATCAATGCTGCTAGAAATAGTTAAGTATACGCTATGATTTCATAACCGGCTGTGATCACTTTTATTGGAGTAGTCTCTTGGAGTAGATTTATTTTTCTTGTTGCTAAGAGAAGACTAGAATCATACATGAATAGGTTTTTCAGTAGCATTAGCAATGAACTCACATATAAGAAAATTAGATAAAGTATTCTTTCTTTTATATCTTTTTGTTTTTTTTTTTTTTTTATCTTTATTTAGGCAACAAACAGTCGTTTACAAAAATAGAAATTTACATAAACTATGAGTACAATTTAAAGACCTATAGTGCCCTAAAGTGCTATATTTATATAATAAAAAGGGTTAATTACATGGCAGGAATTTGTAAATAAAATTAACTTAGCGTAGCTTTCCGCTGTTGCTGGGAACATAACAGTGTTAGGTTAATTAGGTTTGTTATATAATTATAAGTTTGTTATAAAATTATATTACTATCAGTTATTATGAACTAGATTGAAAAATGAGTTTTAATCGTTTTAGAGTAGTATTTAATAGATCTATATTTCTATATTCTTTATTATATATGGTGGTGGAACGATGTATAAATGAGTTACGAGTATAGTTTTTGTGTAAATGTGGAGGAGAGAAAAGTGGAATTTTACGTGAGGGACGTACAGGTAAACGCCTAGGAGTAACAAAGGAAATTTTACTCAGAAGTTTTGAAGAATCAATTAAATTATTAAGAATTTTATATAGAAACACCAAATCAAACATTTTTCGCCTGTCATTTAAGGAAAGAAACTTATGATGAAGCAAGGCCTTATTATATGATTCAAATTGTGTACACTCACGAAAATTTAAAGATTTTATAAACTTTTTTTGTACTCTTTCGATTCTATCTATGTGTACTTTATAATTAGGATTCCATACAACACTCGCAAAGTCCAAAATAGAACGAACAAATGCAAAGTATAAAATTTTCATTGTGATGGTTTGTTTAAATGGTTTACTAATTCTTAATACAAAGCCTAATTTTTGAAAAGCTTTTTTTATTGCGAAATCAATGTGTTTCCTAAATGAGAGTTCAGAATCCATAATTATACCTAGATCTCTAATTTCTGTTACTCTCTGCAAAATTTCGTTATTTATTTTATATTCGTATTTAACAATATTTCTTTTTCGTGAGTAGGTAATAATATAGCATTTATCTGTATTAAGATAAAGCTGATTAGAGGTACAGTAGTCTTGAAGAGCCAGCAAGTCCTCCTGTAATCTGTTACAGTCAACCACAGACCTAATTATTTTATATATTTTATTATCGTCAGCATATAAAAGGTGGTGACTGTTATTAAATATGTGTCCTATGTCATTTATATATAAGGAGAAAAGCAAGGGCCCAATATGGGAACCTTGTGGGACCCCGGAAGGCACAGGTAAAAATTGCGAACAGTATCCTTTAATACAGACGGCCTGACTCCTATTACTGATGTACGATTCAATCCACCTAAGGAGGCAGCCATGTATGCCGGCTTCTTCGAGCTTCAAAATAAGGAGTTTATGATTTAATTTATCAAACGCCCGGGAGAAATCGGTATACACGACATCCACCTGTTCATTGTTATCCATAGCTTGTGATAAAAAGTCAGTAAAAGTTACCATGTTACTTTCAACACAACGACCCTTGAAAAACCCGTGTTGTTCTTCTGCAATAAAATTTCGAACTGACAAAGAAAGATGATGAGTCACGAGTTTTTCAAAAATTTTGCCTAGAATAGATAATTTTGAGATTGGCCTATATTCAGTTATTTGTTCTTTGTTTCTATTTTTTGGAATAGGCGTAATCAAAGATTGTTTCCATTTATATGGAAATACACCTGTATCTATTGATTTTTGAAAAATAATTAACATTGGAATTGCAAGTTCTTCGGCGCAATTTGATATAAGCACAGGATGGATGTTATCGGCCCCGGCCCCTTTGTGTATATTTACTTTCTTAAATTCACAAACTATGGTTTCTAACTCGAATTTTATGTGACTTATATCAACAGTTGTGTCATGTGTTTTATCTTGTGATCTAGATGAAAAAGTGGTTTGTGAACTTACACCATTCGAAGAGATAAAAACAGAACCAAAACAATTATTAAATGCGTCACAAATTTTGTTTCCATCAGTTAAACACTCATCTTTATAGAACATATTTTCTGGAATGTCGTTATGATTCTTTTTTGATTTTACAAATGACCAAAATGAGTTAGGGTTTTTTCTAATATTTTCTTCTGAGAATTTAATATACCTATCATAGCAAGACCTTTCTAATTTTTTAAAACGTTTTCTTAAAATGGAAAAAGTATAATAATCTTGCAAATTTCCAAAGCACTTCCATTTTTTATGACATTTTTCTTTCTCTTTATCTAATTTTATCAAGGGTTGCGTGTACCAAGGAGGGAATTTATGTTTGCTATTAAATTTAGAAGTAGGTACATATTTTTCAATAAATTCGTCAAAAACACTATAAAAGTAATCTACCATAGAATTAACGTCAGACAGAGTGTTGAACTTACTTACCCAGTTAATGGCATTGAGTTCCATTTTTATAGACTCGAAATCGGCTTTGAAAAAAAGTTTTCTCTTACTTTTCGCATCACTTAAGGAAGATGGAGAAAGAAAGTTAGTGTTTAAAATAATATTTAAGGTTTTATGATTCGGATCTTCTTTTACTAAAGGAAAATTACAAGAGTTAACAGTGCATAATTCATTACTAAAAACTAAGTCTAACATTCTATTGTTTAAATTAAATTGATTATTATATTGGGAAAGCAATGAAAAGTTCAAAAAATCCTCGGTAATACAGGCCAAGTTATTGTTATTGGTATGTATATCCATGCATTGGTTATCTACATTATGTGACCAATCCGCTAAAGTGACATTAAAATCACCAAGAACCAGAAAGACGTCGTCTGGATGAGCGTTTATAAAATCGATAACCCTGTCATAAAATGAAGTAAGCAAACACTCATGATACGGTCCGTGAGATATATACGTAGAAATAATGTGTAAGTAGCGAGGCGATGCAGCGCACGGACGCCGAAGGTCAGGCGAGTACGGCGGCGAGCTTAGCGCCACGGACACCCATACCTCATCTGCCGGCGGCGGCGCACGCATGTCAATCCTGTGTACCGGGCGCAGGTCGCGTCGCACGGCTATCACAACACCGCCACCCATATCCATACCGCTTGCTATTGGGTCGCGATCACATCGATACACCGAGTACCTATTATCAAAGTACTCGGAATCATAGAAGTTATCATTGAGCCAACTTTCGTTTATGCATATAATGTCATAATTTCCTGACAAAACATTTCCTAAAAATTCATGTGACTTTGTACGTAAGCCCCGCACGTTTTGATAGTAAATGGAAATATTATTGTTACCGAATTTTAAATATATTTATTGTTCCACCAGCATATTCGAAACAAATAATAAAATTTAAGACTATATAGAAATAATTACGAGTACATGTTTTCTTACTATAAAAATAAATGCAAAACGAGTTTAGGGTATTAAATATAACTATTATTCTTAACACATTCGACCGGAAATTAAATAGACGGCATAGTCATTTGATTTTGATGAGATCAGATTCACGGGACACCAAAATAGCATGCGAGGTATCACTTTTTCGCACAAAAATTTTACAGTCTGATAACCATATATATTTATATAACTTTTCCTTGGCTATTTTACGAACTTGCTTATAAAGTAATTTATTTTGTGGTGTAAGATGATCACTGATGAAGATGGGACTCGCTGGACCATCCAAACCGGCATCTGCAGTGGTGAGTCCGCGTCGCGCCCGTGCCGCCGTCAACATATCTGTCTTGCGTTTTCTTTGAGTAAAACGGACGATAATATTTGGTGCGAGACTAGCATCACGCGCTGGTTTTATCTCACTTGTCTGGGCATTATTGAAACGTCTTACCCGGTGGATGAAATCAATGTCTGTGGGCTCAAGAGAAATGCCAATCTTAGACGCAATATTACCAACAATGGTGTACAGGTTTTCGCCCTTGACAATTGGTATGCCGGTTATTTCTAAGTTGTTGATTCGTCCTTGTTGCTCTTTTAATCTTAATTGGTCTGTGAGTTCACTAACTTGAGACGCAAGGCTATTAATATCACATTCAATATTGTCCACTTTTTTATTTGTTTTATCATCTGATGATCTCAAATCTGTGATCTCCTTTTTTAACGTTGATTGATCCTCAATAATTTTGTGCATTGTAGCATTTAATTCATTAATTTGTCCCGTAAATGAGTTCACATCATCTCGCAACATGTTTAGTGAACTATTTAACTGTTCAGATTGAGTTGCCAGTGATTCATTGAAAGAAATGGTCATTTTCCTTTGAAAGTCACTCATAATTTCCTGGATATTACAGTGACAATCCGGTGTTTTCCTCTTGGGCCGGTTGGCTTCATGTTTTGGCGATGGAGTTTTGCGTGTGCTCATAGTTAATTATTGTTGTAAACACAAAACACGATAAAATATATTAGATTGAAGCGAGCTAGGCACGTATTCCGCTTTGTCATAAAGCAGGTAGCAATAAAAAGGTAGCCGACAATGTTTATGTAAATTGCACCTTGATTGCACTGATGCACCATTCAAATTAGCACGCACTTACTATAAGACCGGTAATTGAGTCACAAAGCAATGAGATAAGCGTCCTGCCACGAACGAACACTCGACTAACTGATACTTTGTTGGATAACAACTAGATTATAATATTATCTATGTATGTTATGGTTATCTTCTATGCAACGACAGTTCTCATGCTATTTGAATGTTACATAAGAATTGCATAATAAGTAAGACATAATTCAAAAGAAAGTAGGCTCCATTACCATAATACAAATAGTGTCTGTGTAGTGTGTATATCTGTTTGTATGGAGCAACTATTGTCAACAAAACCAGGCTCAAAATTGCTTTCTCACAACAGTGCATGATACGTCAATACTTCGAATTACTTCATTATTGATTTTTAATTAGTTGCTGTAAACACAACCATAAACATTTTATAAATTTTGGAATAACTCGATTCGAGAGAATTTAAACTTTCTAGACTTGCTTTTAGTTTTGCAATGATTATTATAGCCAATATTAGCAATTATTGGTTGTGAGATTCAAAATTAGATAAGTTCGTCTGACTTCTGATACGAATGTATTTATTAAAATTGTTGATTTTAGAATTATCTTTAATTTAAGATAAAAAGATTAATAAAAAATGTACAGTTCCACTGCTCATTTGAAAACCCATTCTACAAGCCACCGCCGCACCTGTGGCATTGACCGTGACGACTGAGATATTTCGGGTACCCTCATTATGTAATAATAACAGCTTTCTTTCAGAGCTTTTGTTTCATCCTCCCACGCTCTAACGAAAGGATAATGAAAATAAAAAACGAAGCCACTTACAATTAAAATATTATTACTTGTACATAATGAACGCCATGAGTGTGTGAAAATTATACTTTGATTCATATCAAATATTTATCAGTATCGATCTAAATTTAACATATATTCCCTCTTTCTCTTTCGCTTTCTCATTGTAAATATTTTTGTATATATACAGCTACAATTGTGCAATAAATTCATTCGATTCCTACCTTCTGATCGAGTATTTATTTCGCTGTAGAACCACGTCCCCAAAAAGGTAAAGGTAAAAGAATTAGCCGAGAGACTTGTTATAAACCGACAATCAATTAGGTATTATATAATAGAACCTTAGATTGTTTAATACAATCTAGTAATTAGCTGATCCCTACACAAGCTTCCTAACATAAGAGGCAATAATGTCAATACACCTCAGCAAGCTCTTCATTTGCCTACAATAGCTTGCAATAAAACGGGGCCAATCATTGATCATGTAAGATCTGAAAGTCACCGCGTCTCCTTGATTTTAATAATGCGCTGTGTACAAAAAAGTTTAGTCTCTTGGCCATCAATTGGTGTGTCGAGTAGAACAATGGAGCTATTCGCGTGACACGGCTCTCCTTAAGAAAATAGCACTTGGAATATCGTGGGCGTAGCGAAACGTGACCGCCGTGCACTTAATTTGCAACCAAAAAAATATTCATTTTGAATTTTCTGAACATTTTGTATTCTAATCTAAACATAGTAGGAATATACTTACTTCTTTATCTTTACGGCCCATCGCTGTTAGGACATTCAGACAATAAATAATACACCAAAAGTATTATCTCAGGGCAGTAAAATAAATCTCGGATGAAATATTTAATACGTTTGAACAAACAAAACAGTTTGGTCTTTATGATAAACGTGCAGTCTTGAAGCATACAAAAGAGAATTATAAAACTTCATGTATTGTGTTGGATATAACTGTATTGTTAAACCATCCTTGATGTAAAACTAAAATATCGGTTCAAAAGCAAAATTTTGTTACAACGTTACTATTGCTTTCGACTGCAAAAAATCCTGATATACTTTTTACGATGAGAGAGTAGACTGGTGCTAGAGCCGTCTCTAGCGGCCGGGGGATGTCGTTTAGAGGAAGTGGTCTCATCCAATTAAGAGTAGCCCGCTGGATTGCTTCCAGCGTTTTTGTTGCTTTTGTAATTGTCTTCCCGCAGTTTTTCCTTTTACAATTGCTACATCGGGAACGCCTAGTTAATTTTCTTATTTTAATTTGTCGAGGCGAAATATTGAAAAGATGCAGAATTGATAAATGTTTTATAGTAAATATTGGTGTGATAAAAGTCTTCTATGTAACTACTATACTAATTAGTATATAGTGATAGTGTACATATACTTTAGACTAGAATATGCAAATGAACACGGAGAGAGGCGATGTGGTTTCGCTGCGAGGTGATCGCTGTCAGCATCCGATTATTTGAGAATGTGTGCGAAGACAGCTCCATGTATAAAATACAACACACACAATCTTTACTTCAAATAAAAGCAAGACCACATGAAAATAATCCTTTAGCAGAGGCCTTATTGGTTTTTAATATTTAACACGGCCTTTATTGACCTGAATTCCTATTATCATTGTCAAAAATCTAGTACTTAATATTTAAATTATTAATAGATATTATATAATTAAAAAAACAAATATATTTAACAAATATATTATATTAAATATATTATATTAAAACAAATATATTATATAATTAATAAAACAATGGCATAAAACATTAGAGATATATGTTGTACATCAGTATAAAGCCACAATCAAATTAATTATATTGATCGTTTACTTAAAACATGTTTCGTCTGTAATGAAATTAATTCATTGCAATCAAGTAAATTAATATAAACAAGCAACGGAAAGCCAACAACAAAACGAAACTGGGCAGGACTGGTCTCCAGGACCGGCTTGGCTTGACATAACGGTACTTTTACTAATCGTGATCTGATAGTTTCTTGTCCATATTGTTGCATTTTGCACCATCAGTCTCGAGCTCAATCCAGATCGTGACATTGTTTCAGTTAGATTTGATATGGTTCATAGACCCCTGTTCCTAGAATATTGTCGCCAGAGCTATAACTGTCATCACATGCCGAGAACTAGACAACAGCCCCGTACAACGTATCTAATTTTCTGCTTCAATTATTTAGGTCTCGCATGCTGATATCAGAAGCTATTCTGATGACAGATTTTTAAGTATACTTACTTAAAAATGTTTCGTCCCGAGCTTGAAAGATAATAGCCGATAGACTCTCATTTTTTCTACCGTAAAATTGTTGTAAAAGTCTTTATCTTGAGCCAACGCTGAGAGTAAATCATTTTGAAGAGGTACTCGAGCCAAAGCGCCGGGTAACAGGAACAAATTTATAGGAACCAGCCGACAGACACCGTTAAATCCGGTGCGGTCGTGCCAAATCTCTTCGTTAAACTATTCGGAGACAGGCTGTTAGCAACACTTCCAACTGTTTACGTTGTCAGTATTATGTGTTTTGTTTACAAAATAAATCAGTATGACTAATTGATCTGGTGTATATGTTAATAATAAACCTTTGCAAACTTCTGGAAGTTCATTGTGAGTTTATGCTTACGTAAATGTGTAAATATTTATTAATTACGTCAAATTCCAATATGCTAAAAATATTTAAAAGTAAAATTTAAAAACGCAATAAAATGAGGCGGCATACACGTGAAAGACGTTAGAATATATACTTACGTGTGCGTATAAGCAAACAGCGCATACGATGCTATTGTTTTAAAATGTATTGGGTACTATCCAGACCATTAAATTAAAAGCTCATTCGTAGGCTGCAGGAGTATCACGGCTGATTGTGATGCGTGCGAGGATGCTCGCTCGCCGCCGAACCAGCGGCGGCTGCGGGGAGCATGCCAATGCGCGATTATATTTAGCGTCCACTGCAATTATACCACGATATCGTGTGCTGCAGAAACTGTGTCAGGGCGGAGTGCCGCGGCCGCAGTACTAGCCTGAACACCTAGTTATTTAGCCGTTAGCCACTTATCACAACAATCGCGGGACAAAGCGAGACCAACTGTCACATACATTAACGTGGATTTATGACAAAATATATTTGCGAATTATATATCCATGATGTATTTACGAATTATATATCCCTGGATGCTTTAAGTCAAATTTCCTCTCTAATATTCTAGGAATGTCCCGTGCGATATAATTTGTGTGATGATCTATATGTATATCTCATTTGCGTAGTTGGTTCGAGAGTTTAAAATTATTTTTTTTTTACAGCTTAAAAGCCTAAAGTCTGAGTAGGTACTAGATCTACTTTTTTATAGTATAAATAATAAAACGTAAAGAATCGTTTATTGTGACAATACTTCAAGTTGGTATATTTTATTAGGTTTAAAACAATGGATACGATATTGATACTGCCGTAATACAATAAGTAAATTAACATTGTTCGTCGGAGATAACACCGCCTATATAAATTGGACCCCCGACTACAGTAACGGAATAATGAATAGGGATTAGCCAAAACGCTCCCGGACTAATCGAGGTTCCGATCTGTTTCGGGCCTACTGATTGTTGGTAAATGGTGTTCGATATGCTTTTAGTGTGCTATCAATACTGATTTAATGTTTTCATATAGTTTAGCTATTCCAATGACAAACGGTTTTTATTGGACTCGATTGACAGATTATTTTATGCTTTTATTAATACCTACGCAAAACTTCCGAATCACATTTTGTTAAGTTAAAAACGTTAACTTAATTATTCTTCTCGATACTTCACTATTCTTAGGTGATTGCTTTTACAAACGATTTCAACATATTTAAGTCAATATGTGTATGCATGAACTCACCGAAAAATCTTTCTTTGAAAAATCAGCTAAAAATTAAAAAAAAACACATATTATATAATTAATGTTGTGAACTATGGTATTTACCCATTCAACAATCTGCTACGGTGAAAAATGCAATAATGTTTAATGTCATTGAACTCGAAACTTGCCTTAGAAATATTGTCCCAGTCCAGACGTAGAAACATTAGTGAGTCGCTGCGGCCATTTGTAAACATCGCTTTGTAGCAGAGGTACCAACCATTCTTAACGATTGTGACTTAGCATTTAAGCTTCCAAATCATTTATCTGTGCGAACAGCCACAGTCCTCAGTCCTCCTTTGGTTTATTACCAAATCTAACGTTAAAGAAAATACTAGAAGAATTTTTTGTTCAAATATATTAATTATTTTATTTTAAGGTGCATAAACATAAAGATTACCTAGGTAAGTACATTTTATGCAAGACTTATAATTTTTTTTCTTAATTCTATCTTATTTAGGAATTAATAAAACAAAATTGTCATAAAATAAACCACTTTAAAATCTATTTAAATACTGACTCAAGTAAATATCTGATGTAATTCATGTATACATGACCACATTCAAAAACAAATCATAAACTGATCCGTTATGTGAACAACGTTATTTCGAAAACAATGGGCGACGTGGTACGATTACAAATCAAACTACGGATGGTCTTAAATATAAAGATATCAATGTAGTAGATAACCATAACTTTACTAACTTGAGGAGCTACATAACCATGCAAGCAGATACTTTCTTGTTAGAAGCTCTAGGTTGTTAAGTTTCCACTAAAATCATATCTGCCGGAACAGGAAATCATAGTAAGTTTATCTAACTTCTTACAAGAGAATAAGTCTCGAAGAATAAGTCCTATTCGATTTTTCTCTTCCATTTCATTTGAGAATATCTTCTGTTGAATCATGTTTTACAATCCTTACTAGTTTTCCCCGTTGAGAAAAAATAACTAAAGAAGATAATGCGGTTGCAAGATATTATATTTATGGCTGTTGCTGTAACTTTCAGTTGTAACTGTATAATTCTTCTTCTTATTTTCCTACAAATATTACAAGTTACTAATATACCATTATCTTGCTTTTCAACTTTAGCTTGCATAACAAAGTTTTATTAAACCCTTGAAATAAATGCAAAACTGCTGTAAATATGTATATAGAACAGATCATAAATACGTTATGATCTGTTCTATATAATTTCGTAATTTAATTGCGTCCACGAACACAATGTATCTAAAGGTTAAGTAACTGCGACAATGATATTTATAAAAACGGATTTAAATTTTTAAATCTCAATTATTTTGTATGTTAAAAATCAAGAACCCTATAAGGGCAAGGTTAGTTTATGACACTAAAAAACATTCTAAAATATCATAAAAGTAAAACAAAAATAATACGATTTTCCACCCTCATTTTAATTCGATTAATCATTTATGTAATCAAAGATAAGATGGTATTAGCGCTCTTGTAGTAATGTAACATAAGTTACAAGCTGGATCTAGGCCCAGCTCTGATGCCACTTAGTATTGTGTTGTTAACACCAGTTCATGTACTAAATACTAACAGCTCAGAGGCTCATCCGCACGTGGAACACAGCCAAGCGATAGAACTTCATGTTTTGCACATACATCGAATCTACAATGTACTTAGTGCGCCCGATAGACTAAACTCAACAAACACAAATTAACAAAGTTTATCGACGAAAGTCTCTTTTATATTTTAATTGATTAAAGTCCTTTCGTTGGATAGTGCAGCTAATTTCTATAAACCATGAGAATTAAAAATTTGAGACGAACTATATTTGCTGAACAAATATTAAATTTCTTTTTAGTTGAAAGGAAACGTATTAAAATAAATTATAGCAAGCAAAATACTAGACAACAAAAACGTTTTTAATTGAAATGAATTTGATTTGTGGATTTAATAAATAAATGAAGACGGGCTGCAGTCAGACGTAGACTTGTTATTGTTTCGGTTAACGAGACCATTGTTCGGAGGGTAGGTTAGGATAGGTGTCATCCGAGCCACATTGTCCGTCCGCTAAGTGTTTTAATATCACCTCTCCCTTTTGTTATTTGAAGTCGTAATAGATTTTTTTTAAGTGTCAAAATATTTTTCATAAATGTTTAAAATTAACATGGATGTTTTATCACTTTCACCCCATTTTGTAAAAGATGATGTCATCACTAAGTATATATTATATACATAAGAAATATTTAATTATGAAACTTGAAACTTCTTCCAAAGTGATTATACAATTTTTTCGAGAATATTCTTAAGAAGTAGAATAATTCTGCTTACATTTTCATGTGGGGAAACTTAATTCACAAGCTTAACTCGTGTGGGGGTTATTTTATATAATTTGTAGCACAAAGAACGAAGGCTGGATTTCATGGAGCAAAGATTCATAAATTACATTTAATCACGGTCCAACTAACATGTGGTCTTACATGAATTACTAACGAGCCAACAACTGCGAATATCACAACAGAGGCCCCCAGCGGACGTACCTAATTTCGTAAATTTAAATGTAGAATTAATATTTTTCTAATTATGTACCTATTCCTTTCATATAACCCTTTAATATAATAATTTTAACTTATTACTTATGCTGGGAAAGCTGGCTTTCTAGGAATAGCTGAAAACACAGTAGGACAAATGGTACCTTTTAACATCAATATGACCTACACTCCTAGGGCTATTCACATTACATTCCGATTAGAGAAAGTAAACTGTTTGTTCTATACAGCTAGAATATGAACTATTTCTATAATGGGACTAACAGAGAGAAAGCACAATAGACACAGATCCTAATATGGATCATATTATCATAATGGATGAAGCTTCGGCAGGTAATGTGATTGAATAATATTGTGTATCAAATATTATGGGCATGTCGTGACTGCAGCGCTTAGATTATTACAGATCGACTGTGTGGGACTTCCATTTTTAAGAGTAGTCTTTTTGTAATTCCACGCATAAGAATGCATTTAATGTATAGTAAATAAAAAGCCGTAATGATATAAAAAAGAACTATTTTCTTACTCACAGGAAAAAAATTGGATGGACGTATTGAAGTCAATTTAAATGTAACAAATTACATTTCACTAAATTTCCGTTTTTAATAATTAACTAGTGGCTACCATAAGCGATGTTCTACAAAAGTTTGCATAATGAAAACCATTTATTTACCGCCAATTTTAATAGCGATACGACCTTACCTTGAAGTTGAGAAGCCTTTCGCAGGCTTTGATAGATTAATTAGCATTTGTATAGTTAAAATAGATTTTGAAATCAAATATCTCTGAACGACATTGGCTTTTTATAAAGATCAGAAAGCCGTAGATAATTCAACTGTTTGGGGATCTTGTCACCAAACAGTATTTAGTACTTAATTAAAGCCTTTGTAGCCTTGGTCTTTTGTATAAACACAACAGAAACATGACCCGGCAGTTACTTTACTTAAATAGAATTGTTCTCAATATAGATATGCTATTATAATTATGACAAGTTCCATTGAGAAAGCCGCATTTCTTCCTTTCGAAAATTATAATATTCCTCGGCGGCAGCGCTTGAATTTTTTTCTATATAATAATGACATCAACAACCAAAACCATTAAAACAATACATACTACATTAACTTTCATGAATTCATAATGAACATCTCGGGAAGTTATAGAAAATAAAATTTCATAATCATACAATAGTTGTTTGTGCCCTTTGTAGCCTTTGTAAATTTTAATACATCTATGAACCCAAGACACATAGGTACATAGGTTGTCTACTTTCTGATCTGATTCCCGATTCGTAAATGTATGTGTCACAATATATATGTGTAGCTTTGTTGTTCTCCAAATATTACGTGTTTAATTTATGTATATACAAAAATAGAAGTGTTAAATTAAAAATAAACGAGACCTTTTAGGCCGACGTGTAGTCAAGCGATTAGCCGCGTGTAGGTGCTTATTTGGTACTAGCTGATGCCTGCGACTTTGTTCGCGTGGCCGAACATTTTTTGGTAAGGAGTCAAAGTTATTAGAGAAATTTGTACAGACAAATGTACCTAACGATACATGTATAATGATAAAAAATGTATATTTTCTATAATTTAGCTGAACTATTATGACTCTTCTTCAGGTGTTTTGTTAAGTCGTTTCTATATTCCCTATAGTTTAGCTGTACCACCACTGTTCTCCATCAGGTGTTACAGTTTTCTAAATAATTTATACCCTATATGTTGCCCGGGCTTAATAGCTATATAACAAAAAAGTTTCATTCCAATCCGTCCAGTAGTTCCGAAGATTAGCCTGTACAAACGGACTAATAGACAGACATACAAACACACGGACAGATAGACACAAAAAAAATCACTTAGTATCTAGATAAATAATATTTAAAGATCCTATGCTTAATAATAACCTGCGTAAATTACACCGTTTCAACTATATCTCAACATAATACTAATCGATATTGGCAATCGATTAGTATCAAAAAAGCCTCTATTGGTGTCTACTTGCATAAAAATCGATTAGTTTCAGATATATCGAAACCATTTCTTAATATTGATCACAAAAAGTTGTATTTCAATCCAATTTCTACACAATAAGTAAAAACATTAATATTAATTTGCTAATATATGTTATTATGGTTTATGGATATTATTTTGTGAATAGCTTATGAATCTAGAGGAGCTATCAATCTGAAGTTATAAAATTAATGAGTCAATCGTGCAATTGTGATAATCTGCTCATAAGGACACAGGTCATGGTGCATAGAATATTTTATAAGGATCATAAAAACTTATTTTCCTGTATATTATCAATGTTTCGTAATACCGTTGAGAATGTAGGTATAATATGAACTGAGAAGGCGTTATGATTCTGAGTTATACTACTAACCACGGGCGTGGTGTTCTCAAAGTTCACCCGTAGGTGCATTATTTTTTAAATCCAACATTTTTTGCTAGAATCTTCAGTTAATCTATCCTTAATTAGAAATATGCCTCATAACTATTTATTATGCTGTGTCTTCTTTCTTATCATCAGTTTAAATATTCCTATTGATATTTATCTTTATTTTTTAACTGTACTTAAATTCTTAATAAACTTCTGATTGCCTATTTATCAGAATAGCTGAATTAATGATATTATGTAGTTAAATGAAATGTTTTGAAAGTAATTAACAAAATTTGGCTAAAGTTAAACTAAAATACAGACAGACACAATGCCTTATCCCACTGACCTGATGTCGGTCGATGATATAGAAACCCATGTTTGAACGTTTAATCACGTCCTAGCAAGCTGAGCGTGACTAAAGAACAGACAAACATACATGATAAAATTATAGACTGACCCAAAAGATAAGGACTTTGCAAATTACGTTTTTATGTTTCCGTGCAATGTGCAACGGACAAGATCACATCGCCGTACCGTGGTACAATTGTGTAGGTACCTAACGAAGTAAGTTCTATACAAGTTGGAAGATGTAATATTAAAGGGAAATGAGAGTAAAGGTATGTAGCTTGCAGTAATTATATAGTACTCCGGTCAGCAATGTACTGATTGATATGTTTTATTAATCGCAGTTAAATGCAAGGATCAAGAGCAAGTATATTTAGTAAGGAAATATTGTTCAAACCGATCCGATATTAAAGCATAGTCCGAACGTGTCATAGCCTATCATTATTTAAACGCCCAAGTGCTTTCAACTTTCAATTACTTCCACTCGAAAGGCTTAAATCTGATAACACTTCCATCACACGTTCGTAGAAAGCATGCGTCGTTTAGTTTGATAAAGCCCACGGCTGCAACTCATTATAGTTACTATACAATCTGAATGTAACGGGTTTCTAGTATCGAAGACTATGGAATGCACCTCTCTGATGCAACGGCCCACACCTGCGTGCGCGCCGCCAAGCCGTCTTCCAACCTCAATTAATCTCACATGAGGAATTTACAAAACATTTAACACACATATAAATGGATTCCACTATAAAGGTCACATTCACAAGTTATCAGCAAAGTCGTTTATTAATTGACAGATATTTACTTAGACGTAACAGATAATATCAGTGCTCTTACGAATTATAAATCTGTCAAAACAAAGAGCTATAAAATACATACAGTTAAGTTTAATTACGGTTGATAAGCTAAGATACCTGAAGTAAATAGCTAGCTGTTAGCTACCATTGAACGCGCATTGAGCTATATCTAATATCGAGTGATAAGTAGTGCGTGCTCTCGCGCCAACACTATGGCTGACTCAGTTCCCTTCACTGCAAATTCTCCAGTGACCAAAGTTAGATTAAAAGCCTTACACAATAAATCAATGTCATTGACACATAAATCGTAGGAGTCACTGATCTAAAAATTATTTCACCCTTTAGATATTGAACATTTTAAATTATACAACACAAATAATATTTCCTTGCACAAATTAGATTAAACATATACATATAGTATAAAACATAATGTATTAATTGTGCAAAAGGCGACAAATGTAGCAAAATTGCATGTTTGTTAAATAATTAAACATAATATTAATTATTATTTAATTATTTAACAAACAAGCAATTTTGCTACATATACTTTTTATGTTTCGTAATTGTATCTAATATTATAAGATAAAATTATGAAACGCAAAAAGTTTGTGGTGGTTATATTAACAACGAGCAATGAATTCGTCGAATAAATTAGCTCATTTTCTCAAGTCTGGCTCAAAATTAACAATACTTATGGCGAGAAGATCGTCATGAGAATTATAATTTATTCAAGAGGATTTCGTGCTAATTGCTGTATTGTTTGCTTTTATATTAATATGCTAATAATACTTGAGTAACCTATTTCTAATTCACATTTCTATAATTCATTATTTTAGTTTAACATTCAATGTAAATGTTGTCCGTTAGAGTCTGTAACACGAAAGTAGTCCCGCGGACGTGGCGCTACTGGTGCTGCAAACAACAATGTGGCCTATCTATTATTGATAGTTCCTCATATTACCACGGGCCTTCTTTCGTGGTACTCCACATGATATCTGGAATTTTCACGCGACGCTTTGTGGAACGCTATAATAAAGTCATACATTGACTCATCATTGTATGCGCGTGTCACTGGAAATCCACTAAACAAATAATATTATGAAGTTGAATTGAAGAAGATATATTTATATTCAAAATATATATTATATGTTATTAAATAAATAAGTCGGTAAGTACATGGGAATAGAATTACATTAGCAAAAACTCTATTTATCACTTTACTACTGCACCTGGCAATCTGTGGAATTTATACATGAATAATGTTGCGATTATTTTCGTTACACGAACGGCATTTTGTTATTACTCAGTACGTGTACCTATACTATAACACGCTTAGCCTTACCATATGTTTAAAGGCCAAATGTATCATTTTCGCGATTAGAATTAAAAACGTTATATTTTAAGAATAATGTTCTAAAAAGATTATAATATCCACGTGTGTGAATATATTCTACTTTAACTAAGTACATTTTCATACAAAACGAAGGAGCCAATTTATTGTCGGCAAGCGTGACCGTGCGTAGTAATGAAAGAACAACTTTATCCTCCACACAGAAGCCAAACTTTCAACTCAAAAAGAAGAAATCAACTTCATTATATCATACTTTCGTTAACTTCTTAATTAATTCGGAAAATTTAATTGGAACTAGGTCGGTGAGTTTAATATTGAAAGTTGGCAAATTTGCGTTCACCTCATCCAGGAGTCGATTCTACATTCGGCTGGAGATGTAAAACTGGCATTAAACTTAATTGCTGCGAATAAAAGTTGGTGGGACCGTGGCCAGGCTGGAGTAATTACAGTTCTACTGGCTTTGAATGTTAATCGTTTGTGACGCTCGCTCGTGGCCGAGCTGCGCTCTACGCTAAGCTCATACTCGTGTTCCCTAATGTAAACTCCTTAGTTTTATTATCTTTCATTATTATTATGATTCTTATTATCAATGTAAGTAAGACATTAGAAGTATTTCAAAGGGAAAATTTTGATCATCTTTGTTTTGAATCCTTAGTTTTTTCTCTGTAGGACAAAGAAACTAAGGGGATAAACGAATTTTGTAGTAAACTTATTCGTCAACTTTTAACATAGAATAAAGTTTATTTTATAATTACTAGCAATATGTAATATGCAGTATTATATAAAAACATCAATATTATATTAACTATTAATTCGGGAACAGTCACTCTTTATGTAATTAGTCAAACCAGCTACGTATCGTCCTCTAGGGGGGCTGACCATAGATATATAGTCCTTTTATCTATGTGGCTGACATATCTATTTTTCACTAAGTTTTAATTAAAATACATAAATATCGAGTCATCGTTTATAATAATAATTTCCCAATGTAATCAAGTATATGCAACAAACAATTTACCAACAACAAAAGTGCATATAAAAGTTCTCACCCAATCACCCAATGCAATATGCAGTGGGGTTCATTAGAGCTTCCTTTCCGGGCAGGTGCAAATGACGCGCGTATCCACGACTGCGATTGGCTGCAAGATGCGCAAGCGCTGATTTACTGCAGCCGACTCGTAGTGCTATATACATAGATTTATATTAGGCTAGATACCGCAAGATATGCAAACGAATGTGTCTTATGTCTGTATAAAGTTAGTGTCAAGCACTCACTTGCTATATCTAATTTAAGATAACGAACTTGCGTTTAGGTCATGCTAAAATGAACATAAAAATGCAAAATTTTGCATAAGCCGACATAGGTACAAATTTCTACAAGACTTGTAAGCTCTGTACTCTGCTGAAACTGAAATACGTGACATGCCACACTCGATCGATGCTATAGTATTTTGTGTAGATGCGGTATCCAGCCTAGCATAAATCTGTAGACCGATACAGCTGCCTGTTGCCTTAACTGTCGTAGGAAGTCGTTGCTTAGATGATTACTTAAAAGGAAGACGTGAAATTAGATCCCAGTCAAGCCATCTATGATATAACACCTTGCTACTGGCCTTTATGCATCAATTTGAAAACCGTTATATAATTAAATCCATTAATTCTCTTAGCAGATTATTTATATACAGGATACTCATATAGTGTTACTTATATTGAATAGTTATTTTAGTCTCCATAAATGTTTTTAATAAATTATTTTTATTTATGAAAATATTTATATTTAGATATTTATTCAAGGAATATACACCACTATATCTATACCATAAAAATAAGTACCCTCGAGCAGTGCCCGTGTAGTACTGCCCGTGCAGTACATTTAGGAAATATTATTCTGTAACAATATTGACTGGATTTGCTCTTTAAAATTGACATTAATAGAATTTTCAATATATCGTAATACTAAATAAAAATAACAAAATATATACATATATGTATGCACAAGTATTATTAGTAAAGGACTGAAAAATATTGGTCTTCATACTTATTAAGGTCTGCTGTGTCAGTCTAATTATAATTTTAAAATAGCTTTTCTCATCATAGTTTTAACTATGACATGCTGATGTCGTGAAACGTTGCGGACTGTTGGAATTTGCTGGAGCAACTGAATCACTGCTACTTAATTTATATTTTGTTACAATGTATGTACAAATATTACCGCATAGCGGCATTCTCCACTGCGTGACCAGCGACAGTGGTATGACAGCGAGACGGGGCGACGGGACAGCGTGTCGGGACAGTGCCTGGCACGGCGGCGCGGCGGCACGGTGCGCGCCCGTCACGCGATATCAGCTCCAACGAATATTGCACTGAAAAATTCCGCGATTATTAAGAAAATTGCCAGTATATCCACCAGTATATATATACCAAGTATATTTTTTGCTTTAGCCTTTTAGAACAGTAGTTCCTAAAGTACATTAGATACATCAAAAATTACTTTGAAAAAATGTTAAACTTTGATTCCAATAGGGAAGTATTCTACTCATTAAATTTATTTGCTGTCTCTGTAATGGCGTTATAACAAGATATAATAATAAAGGTAGTTTTTAACTTCGGACGAAATCCCGTCATTTCATAAAACTTGCAACCAGGCGTGTTTACTTCAACACGATGTCGCGGTTACTTGATCCCGGTTCCCAGTCAGAAAGTTCATTAAGACTGCATGGGTGATAGTCTAGCAGCCGACTATAAATAGTAGTGGTCAATTTATCAGTCTCTTACCTTCTCAGCCAGGGTTCTTTTCTTACAACATAATTTATGAGTTTCATAACCTTACTCTGTCTTGTGCACCGTACACCAGTCATGATTCCATAAATGTTAAGCTACTTTGTGCACGCTTGACTAGCTACGTACGTTTATATAGCAAAGTAGTACACAAAACAGGGAGGAATAAAACTTTATATTATTTTGAAGCTTAAATGACGTAACCAAAGTAAATGTGCGGGAATTGTTTATATATCCGTTATTCATCAAGGAGTCTTATTTGCTCGAACTCGTGCTTCTTGCTCGACGAGCTCACGATGCTCAACAAATTAATCCTCAGAGCCTACATCTCTATGATTAATGTTAATTACACCTCGATTTTCCCGCGGATAGCGATTAAGACTGCCATTAGACTATCTCTCGCGGCGATCATTACTCGTATCTACTTTTCAGATATAATACTTAGTTCCCCTAAGGACACATGCATGACTAGTTAGTTAGTTAGTTTAAAAATGATTTAAGTAAAGATTGATAGTGACTAATTTGTCTAGATTCTAAATTATGCGATTCGCTGCAGCAATGATTCATGCGTATGTGTGAACAAAGGTGTGAAGAAAGTTTTTTTATATAGCTTGTTTAGGTGTCCCACTGCTGGTCTAAGGCCTCCCCTTCTGTCCTCCACAGATTTATGTTTTGAGCCGAAAATTTACACTACCGAAATATTTATTTCTAAAACAAGATTTTCAAACGCAATTCGCATCATACTAATTCCGAAAACAATTAATAAAATACGTTATTTAGCTAAATACGTGAAAATTGACAGTATGAAATGCATTACGTACAATTTCGTAAATATCCTAAGTTTTTCTTGATTTGGAAATTGAGCTAACAATAACTAGGTTTAACGTATTTAAGCAATCCTAAATAACAATGGTTAAATTATTATACTTAATCTGATGTAATGCGAATTTCGTCAGTCGGGCTGACCCAGCCGCGGTTCACCGCTCCCACTCGTTCGTCACAATCGGACGGAGACTTTTTCTCTATTTCCATTGACCGTTAAATTGGATTACGGAGCAGTATCGAGACGAAAATAATCATTGCGTAAGAACCCCTTGCAATTTTTATTTTTGAAACCTATTTTGAAGTAAATATTTTAGCCAATTTCTCCCCATTAGTTCAAGATAGCTTTAACAAATAAATTCGCTGCCCTAAAATTGTACAACGAACTGAAAATTGTAGATTTTCAGTCTCGTAACCTCTTTGTCTATAAGTAGATAAATTAATAACGACGTCAAAGCCCGCAATAGACGTAGACCATAAAGATCCGATCTATTGTTAATCATCAAACGGCGAACAAATGGTGTTATTCATCAGAATAATTAATTTACTAATGTGGTCAGCGGCCACGAACGCCCCATTAGGTAATTGTACTTATTAGGAAATTGATTGCATAAGTGAGGAGTCACACTGACCCTGCGACACCTCTCAGCGCCCACATTGCCACATAAAACCAAGCGCTAATTAGTAAATTAATTCGTTTCAACAGATCATGTAATATGCACTACCAATTATAGCACAACTAAGTAGTTTTTATAATATTGAAGCTTACGACTTTATTTTTAATGTAAAAAAAATGGGGGGCCACGTAGTCAATTAAGCATGGCTTTTACTTTCGCTACGCTTGTCTCATCTGTTGGTCAATAGGGACGCACGCGCAGATATTTCTTTCTGTTAAGGCAGCACTTACATAAATTGTTTTTTACTAAATTGGTTTCATCTCCAACAAAGCCCTTCTATGAGAAAAACAGGTTAAACACATAGTAATGGATGTTTTCTAACCAGTTGTATATTTTGTCCTCAGATTTCTTTTGATGCTTACTTGCACGACTACGACACATGAATAAGAAATAAGTAAATAAAATATGTAGATACTTTAAACAAATTTCATAACACACAAAAAGGTGTCTACTGTCACATATGTATTAACATCTATATTAACCGTGGTCAAAGGCTAGATTTTAAAAATAAATTGACGAATAACAAATTTGTATAATGTAAGGATCAGACCCGCCCGCTTGGAGCTACAGGCAGCTCACGTCTAACCAACACTGTCTTATTTATAATTCATTGGGACTCTTCACTGAAGACGTTTTAAGTAACAACATGCAATAAATTGAAACCTAAAAAAATAAAGGTAGATTTCGTGGAAACTATTTTTAAAAAGCTAGAAGTTTTGAACTATTTTATTTACTATCCTAGCACTAAATTTCTTTCGTATAGGTCCAACAAGATGATTGAGTTGTTTAAGGGCTGTAATTAAACTAAGAGCTACGTACTTCTAAGAAAAGGCAAGAACATTAAAAGGGTAAATGAATCTTCTAAGAATCGCTGTAGATATCATCACTTATATAACAACTCTTGAGTCTTTGTTTACCGAATCAAATTTTTCATGAAAGCTAGTCGACTTTAAAGTAATTGATATATTGCCATTCTCTTACATATTTCAAAACAAGCATATATTATTATTCTACATGATTTATTGAATTAGATGCATCCAGAGGAAATTTAACGGGTTTTCCTTTTGTAAATGTAGTAAAAATGTGATATTCTTGTCTACTCGTGTACCTAATTTCATCAAAATCGTCCATTACAATATGATAATATATGATTGAGTTGTGTTTTTATCTATTTACTTATCAGTCATATTTTTAAACGTGACAGTCTCTTAATATTTTTTTAATAACCAATCTAATAATGCCCTGCTCCACAAAACACTACAGGTTAATTATCTTAATGTAAAACATTTTTTCGGCGTTAGCATATTTTTTGGATATAGGAAAAGTCATAGCTTATATCCTTAGCTACTTACCTCGATGAAGGATTAATAAGTTTGTATGCGAAGTGACAGACAAATAATAATCGTTACGAGCCAGAACGTGTGTTTATGTCTGCCTGAGATAAAGAGTTACAAGAAGTTGACATGTGTTGAGTTTATTCTGTATGCTGAAGATAATGTCAGCTTAACTTTTACCCTTCGTTTCAATGCAGTCAGTTTTAAATAATACGAATTTATCCGTTAGCAAGATGATAATTCTAATTACATATTTAATTAAATATATTTCCCAGTTAAAAAAGTTATCAAAACAAATTATACAAAATTTTGTTTATAATGTTGTTGTAGCTGTTTTATGCCCTGGGATTTTAAAATATAAAGTTATCTTCGGTACCTGTATAGGTAGGTAGATACAATATGTGTGTATGTAAAAAGCGTGTCAAAAATAAATTCACTACCAGGAATTGTAAATATTGATAGAACATAGGGCACGCAAATCGTGCTGGCTACTAACCATTGATTGACGCATGTTCAATTTATTATTGTATTGCAACAAGCAAATAATTATCTACGAGCCCCACGTGCGGCTCCGTATTGTTACAAACCATTATGAATAGGAAGGCAAAGCTTAATTTTGACATTATTTTTAACAATAATATTGTTTTATTTCCAAGTTATCGGTTGTGCAAAAATGTAGTTACCTAGGTATATCATGATCAAAGATCGTTCTCTGTGTTTAGACCATGTCAAAATATTATTTTTTAATTTGTAAACTAAATTAAGATGTCATTAAAAAAAACAAATTATTTTCGCGAAATTTCATTTTTATTCGACGTCGACTTCTGGTGACGGTTTTTTAGATTGTAGAAGTCAGAACTCATTCTCCAAGATCTTTCCATATGCCGCTAGCTAGATAACGTTTCAATCATTCATGACCTGACCACTATGAATAGCTACTAACTTATGAGGGATTATTTCTGATCTATTAGTGTTTTGCGATAGTACTGTAGGACGGGAATGAAGAGAATGCGCGTTCAAGGCGAGCCGCTGACATCATGGCCCAGGAAAATGATACCTTCATTTAAGATTTATTGCCAGATACTCGCCGTGACAGACTGGGTGGCGGCCATTTAATGAAATTGCTGAATTATATTAATAATTTCAATTGCACAATTAATTCAGATCCAGTACGTTTCAAAATAGAGAGTTATATAAAATGAAAAGAGTCTTCGTAATTCTTTTCAGCAGAATAAGATTTGGTTGATTCATTCCGTAATCTAATCTAAGCTAGAAATACTAGAGAAATATACATAGGCTATTAGGTTTATATACTAATAACATATTTAAGTAGTTCGCTAATAATAACAAAGTATAGTAGGTACATATGATTAATGTCGCTATTCCGCTTGCGCGTCCCCAGTATGTTTCCAGCTTAGTACATTTTCATAAAGTTGCCAATTTTAATCGCATTGTGAAGATTCAGAAGTTGAAATATAAAATCTGAATACTAAAATGTAGTTCAATCATTGCGAAATCGTGTCGTGGCTAGGAAACTTTTAGTGAGAAATCAAACGTGGAGGTCGCGACGAAATGTCGGAATTAGCATTTGTATTGTTGCTCGCCCCTCGGCCGAAACAACCTCCATGAATTTTTATACACATGACCCGAGGAATGTTTTAATCTTGCCTCATACAAAATGTAAAGCTCCGACCAGCTCACATATTAAAACCTCGGGCTTCAAAATTAAATTAGCGAATTTTTGCTTCCCACTAAGTCCGTCTGGTAACTGATGAGGGTCGAAAGTGCTAATATTTATAAATTCAAAATATATCTTACTACAACACAGTTAAAGGGTTAGCTTACACAGTTAAAGGAATAGCTTATAAAAAACTGTCAGAAGTCCCAAATTCAAATATGTTTTACGACTTAATTATTTTAAATTAATTTGTGAAATTTACTTTGCATTAATTTTAACACAATAGTGCCTTCTAAAACCAAAATGATACTGAGCGATCAACCAGCTTCTATAACTTACAAATAGTCTACGGTGGTGGTGATTTAAATCGACAACGTATATTATAAACATGCAATTATTGGAATTCGTCCCATGAATACACAGACAACCATAAAGCCACGTGTCCATCAGACAATATACGTAGTGATCTACAACAGGGATGTAGTAAATGGTAACACGTTGGCATTTAACGCTATTTTAATTAAATCGATTTATGATCACCGCAATTCGATTTATCGCTGCATATTGAGCACCTTGAAATTGCTAGCATTGTTTTATGACGCCGATATGTGAATAATTTATTGTCAATGAGCCATAAATTTTAGATTAACAGTTGAGTACAAATAATCGCAAATTTGAATACATTTCTCATGTCGTATGAATAGTATAGTAGCATAACCAAAAGCCTTGCATTACTGCGGTGATTGATGGTTGAATAGGGATTCGTTTGCTGTTGAAATACTGCCTCTGGTCTTGAATGCCTGTTGGCATTGAAAACTGTCATTTTACTGACCCTTTAGGGTTGTATGTCTAACTGATTTTAAATAACCGTTTATTTCTTAACAATTGTAAAGGTTATTTGTATTACGTGGTTTATGTTTAGATCAAGAAGTCTTTCTATGGGATCTACGTAGTAGAACCATATATGAAACTATGGTGATCGATCTCGATCGTTGTTATATTTATAATGAAACTTACGTAATTCTAAAATTACTTGAAGAATTGCAACACAAAAGTGTTTTTTGTTGATAAGAATCAATATTGTATTTCTCCCTTTCTCCGAAAAATGACAACATGTTTAATATGTGCTTCGTATGTATAAATTCAAAAATACTTCCATTTTATTTACAACTTAATCTAACGATATTATAATAATATATGGCATTGTAGAATCGATCTAGGATCTATCTCCGATGAACCTATAATGATGTTTGTGTGTGGTCCAAGTAATACTTCGAGGCATTTTCCTAACCTAATTCCTAAGGTTGTGTTCATTTGTCTAATTACCCAGTGGTTTAGACCTCCACGAGCTCTAATTACCGGCGCGTGCGCATTGCAGCTGCCGTGACACCTGCAACTCTAGCGTGACCTTTTCCTTATAAGCCACTGCATTTGCCATTGCACTATTGAGTACAGCTGGTGCATTTAATAAGGCAAGAAATGCAGATGCCTCTCTACAGTGTTTTATTTATCATGATAACCTTTATGGACTATGAAGGTCAAAATTCAATTGACTGAGTAAAATATGAATTTTACTAGAGCCATTGTTTTATGATTGTTTATACCTCCCTGTTTTATTTACTATTATTGACAGTAAGTTGCGCGTTTATATTATTTTCCTGTAACCAAAAATTATTTGTAGAAATGTCTAATACAAACTACCTAGCTAAGCTACTTACAAACCACTAGCATCAGCAAATAAGCTTGTCACCATATAAAAACGATGGCAAGCACAGAAATATTCATAAAAATAAATATGTACCTACACTGAAGTTATCCCGAAATAACACATCTAATATAAACAGCTAGTTAGCTTGCGCAGTTATGTACAGCCGAATTAACGGAACGCAATAACCATTGTAACAGAATATGGATAGTGCAGAGATACGCGAACACAAATTTGTTATCAAGTTTTAAAACTTTAATTATCTTTTGTCAATAGTGTTAAACCGTATTTATATCCTTGTTAATTTACATGAATCCACACAGTCACTGGAAAATAATAGGTAAATATCCAAAATTGGTCACTTGCGGCTGTGCATTCTTTGTAATCAGTGTGCTGCTATTAAACTCTTGTGGAAGTTACAAATTTAAAGTAGATGAAATGGTTTATTGATAAGTCTGACAGTAAAATTATGCTTGCTGTTACAACAACAACAACGAAAAAGACACACTATAAATACATGTAGATAAATCATATCGATTCTGTATGATCTTTGATTTGCGGCATGGTCCACAGAGCTGCGGATAAACATAATATTTCCATATTACGTCTGTTAAGAGCCGGCTCCCGCAAATAATATTTGCACTTGACCCGCTTATCGTCTACACAAACACTTCAACTACGCTGTACTCGGTGTGTGGTATCAGATATCCAATAATACGTTGAGATTCCAGCGGGTGACGTCCTAGATTCTATTTTTATACTATTCCTATTATATATTGGGAGTGTTAAGGCATGTGAAGATATCTGGATATTAAATGTTGGGTTAATGACAATTATTAAATTATGCAATATCAATAGATGTCAGGTGTAATGTGATAGACTTTTTAAAATCTGAAAGAGTAAGATCTTTAGCTTAGGAATATTGCTATAATCACCTATCAATTTTCGCCGAATATTCTATAAAATTAGAATGTGTTTTAAGGGTTTAAAGGTTGGTAACAAAATTAATATCTATTGAACCTTAAACTTTCAGTCAAATTGAACAGGCTGTTGACCTTTATACGTCCAATGGAGTTGACGTGCGAGTGTGAATAAAAGCGAATTCAATCTTTTAAACTGCAATAGAACAAAATGCGAAGTTTGTTGAACTCCTCAGGCTTAATGCAGTAGTAACGGTTGCAATTACCCCGGCGCGCTGGGGCGGTGGTCGTGCGGCGACGAGGCCCGCCGGCCACCGTTAGGTACCACGGTACCACCGTTCATCGTAATTAACCACAACTCGATCGTTTACTTACTCACTGAGGAAATTGAGAGCGAAGTCATAGACCCACTTTACCTATGAAACTGATTTTCAGTGTTTCTTTTTTACTATTTAGTTTCACCTGTCTAGATGTTTCTCTGTCTGTCTGTAACAAAATATTGCAATTTAAATATCACCTATACAGCACGGATATGGTTTTTTGTCATGCGTCGAATGCAGCAAGATCTCAATAAAATTTATGGCAAAAATTACAGTTTAGTAAAAAATCTTATTCTAGATCCGTAGACAGTGTAAGAAATTTTACTTATATTTGAGATTCTGATGTTATACTGAGTTAATTTGAATCCCCTGTGAGATAGTCAAGAGGTTTCTGCCTAGTAGATAAACAGAGGTAGAGATTTGTTTTCTGATATCAATTGTATCTATTTGAATAATACACATGAAGTCACTTGAACTATATTTCCAATAAAACATGAATCACTTCGATATGATTGAAGATTACTGAGATTGGTTCATGTTCTAAAATAACTATGCATGGAGCATGCATTAATCAGTGTTGCCATTGAATCATTTTGGAAACATTACATTTTTGCATTTTAAAGATTTTGTTTTTATTGTTGAAGTTCACGCTTTGGAATTATTCTAACTACTAAATTGAACTTTAACTTCTTTATAGTTTTAAAGACTAAAAGTAGAAATCATTGAACGTGTTGCGGATAAGAATCCTCCTTCTAAACTAAGAATTGTCCCATGTTAGTAGAAATACTCATAATCTACATAATCACAATATCTCTCTCTTAACTTCATAAGTTCCCGCGCGGTTGCACGGAGCTGTGATGCCGCAATAGCTATTATTTTTGTAAGACTTTAAATTGGTCAGACGAATACTAACTCTAGTATTTCCAGCTTCAGCTTTGACGTATAGAAATATTTGACATACCTACTTGGGATTTCTTTTAACTTAAAGATTTATTGAATATAATTTCTTGCTTTTTACCAGAAGGGGAATTTTGAATTTTGAATTTATTGAAGACAATTGGTCGTCACTGTCTTGGATACTGATTAGATAGACTCAGACCACCTTGATCAGTTTTTCAATTTGCTGAAGAGGCAACACTGAGTATAATTCTCAAGGGCGCTGAAAATGCGCTCGACGCATACCGCCCACTGCTTGGCTAGATTTAGAACTTTGGAATAACAATATCTTCGTTCAATACTTAAACTTATGTCCGGGTTTGTGTCTATGAAGAAAATTTAGAAATTAAAAAAAATACGCACTGATTTCTTCAAGATACAAATCTATTGTATCTTATAGCAATACAATAGGTTTATTATTGAATACTGAAGTTTGAGTGATGGTACAATCTCAAATTAATTAGTTACCATGATATTCATAATATACTGTACACAACATACTGTACAACAGTTTCCATTTCATTTAGCACATAAGTAGGTACATTCATGTATAACCGGCTTTAAAAATGTTTACTTACTCCACTTAAGTATATTGAACATCCATAAAATAACACTTGTTAACCTTTGCATGTTCTTAACGTTACAATAAACTCTATAAATTGCTTCCAACCAGCAATTAACAACTTGCTCAATCAAAAAAACTATTCTTATTTGAATTTTTGTTTATACATTAACTGCCGCGCATCAGGGCTTCGCTCCTGTGGGTTAGACCCATTAGCTTTCCATGTTAGATCCTCCTGTACGTACCATATTAGCTGACTGACCGAATTAAAAAAATAAAGGCATCTAAATAACCAAACATAATAAATAAATGTCATTTTAATTGAAATCAGTTTATTAATTACGTAATTTACTATTTTTTTCTCATTAAAGTATATTAAGAAGAATGCATTTAGACTCCATAAATTTTGATGTCATTACTGTCATACAAGCTCCATATAATTTATTGTTTCTGACATTAGAAAAAAGTATCTGATTTGATTTAGAGATTGGCGTAAAACTCACACCGGTGAGGATTTCAGAATTAATTACGTTTGTAAAATCCGTCACTTTATGGACCGAAGCAACAGGGCATACCCATAAAGAAATATACGTAAAATAACCGTTATATTCCACTATTCACTATGCCTGCTGGTTTATCGCAGCTAAGTGCTAACTCATAAATACACGAAAACATGCTGTAAGCCTTACAACTTTAATTATTATATGAATATCGAGTTGTCCCCAAGATGTGGCTCTTTATGCTTGCTCGTGAGTAAATATCCATTAGGTGGGAGAAGTAATGACCGAGAGGCATTAGGCGCACGAGGTCACATCATTAAAGGTTAAAGAGTGAGGGAAAAGTCAAACTTTGTCCAGTTCTTCGTGGAAATCTTATTTTAAGTACAATAGTTCTAGTTTTCTAATTGGTTCCGAATTCGTTGGTTTTGAACAGTGTTGAGGTGACATAATATAATACACCCTTGTACGAGCCCAACTAGATTGTAATCTAGTTTTTAATTGTATGTCTATAATAACAACTCTTGTAAGATTACAATAAAAGTACGTACCTCTCTTTGTTAATTCGCCAACAGTCGACGTTCATATGTAATGTCAAGAAAGCGTCAATAGTAAACACTAATAACAATCACAGCTTCTACCACGACGTTATTATCTATAGTCTATTTTTAGGCAATTGTACCCGCTCATTATATGATACCGACTGTACCAAGGCCTAATAAATCGCAAAGCTCGACAGCGGGCTGACTGTGCGCTTAATAAGATATTTTTAGGCCGAACCGCATTTTATTTTTTTATTTTGCTGACACTAATTTGTGTTTTTGACAGGTCCTTGTAGAGACAACGTCCGTGCTTTATAATGTCCATATTTTTTCTCTTCTGGTTTTTCATTTATCATTTTGTAATGATCAGATTACCTACTATTTTTTTCATGGCAGAATTTTTCGTGATTTTACTAAGGTTTTCAAACAGTGACAGAACACAACTATCAAAAACCTAAATATAAACCTCTACACTACAACATAGGTGAGTAAAACAAATATATGATTCGATACAAGCTGTACCGAGAATTTTTTAATGATACCATAAAGTTTATAAAAATAAAAAAAACTATGACTTAAAAGCATACAAAATTAAAATGTCAACTTAAGAATTTTCTTAATTTTACTATTTAAGTTCAAAATTTCGTTATGTACTCTGCATTTGTCTTCAGTGTCATTCGAATACGATACAATCGAATGTACTTGCCTAAATGGTTTGGAACCAGTCTGTAATTCTCCTTAGGCTATTTCTCACCGTGAGCTCGTAACTGACAGGGCATCGAACGGAGTGAAAGTTCCTTGGGCGACGACGCAGTGTTTTACTGACAAAATTAACTATGCCCGCGACGGAGTGGGAGTAGAGTAGACTAACTTATTCCTGAGGATTACAGCTGAAAATTGAACGGACTGTTAATTTGTGAGACGTATTTCGTGTAAAGGGTCGGTTCGACGCCGCCGACGCGACGCCGACACACGTCTGATTCATTTTATTTGCGGCGCCTGCTCTATAAAAATATCCGCATACGTCCGTCCGTCTGCCGCTGTGTCTCCTCCAGTACATATGTTTATTTTGCTACTCACTCAGCTATTCATTGTCATTGACTTGTAATATTCAAAGATGCTTCTTAACTTTATTTTTACACAAACAACTATATGCTGCAAAATGTAAAGCGTTAAGGTTGTTTTTAAAGCTCACTATGATAATAATCATAGTGAGCAATATGCAATAGCATATCCAGATACATTTTCAAAATAATTTATTTATTTATTCTTTTTTTATATTTATCTAGAATTGGTAAATTATATGTATATTGGTAAATTATATGTATATAAAGATATTTTTATGTTACTAATATTCGTAAAGTAAATCTTCTGTGAAGCTATTCACGCGTTCGCTACACATTGCTCAGTCGTGGGTACCGTAAGCCAAACCACAGGCAGGCCTGAGCAGCCGTAACACTATCCTGATGGAAATGTTACCACAGCCGCATCCACCGCCAAACGTTACTGCGTTCCAATTAACTAGTTCTGAGTAGAGATATGATTATTAACTTAATCTACTGAACACATTTGGGCAAAATTTGATATTCAAGTATACCTGGAATATGTACCTGTATATGTATGTACCTGTATATACCTGTATGACCTAGAATAGCATATTATGGTGCATTTTATCTCGAAATTACCGAAGCGCAGCTAAGAGTTATAAACAATCCAAAATGACTGACATTAATGAAGATATTAAAGATATTCTAGACATGTAAATTTGATGTCGAGAACATCAAATTTACTAGTAAGCAATAAAGATAGAATCGAGAAATAACATACAAACAATAATTCATATGTACCTAAGTTAAGCAACAACATTATGAGCAGCAATACACTTGGATTCGTAGAACAACTATCAATTCCCCAGTTCAATAATGTCCTTAAACAAGCTTTTCTACATGATTAGCAAACAATTCCCATTTAAGTTGCAAAATGGAATAATCAAGGAACGAGACATGCTGTAAAGCCTTAAAATATTCCCATCGGGTCGTCAATTTCGCCAATCTAATAAAAGTGTTATCGTATGCGTCGATCCATGAAACCCTTTATATGCTAAAGAGACTTCCGCCGGCGAAAATAATAATTTTCTCATGTTATTGCTTCGGCCGACGCTACATATAATTTTACAAATGTGACGCGTTTATCTGAGCCCATAATGTACAGCTTTTATAGTAATCGAACGAAACAAATATATAGTAGTTCATAAAGGATCAGGTTATTTTTATCAATAAGTATTTCTAATATTACTCCATTTATCTCAGACACATGTTTTTCTCCACCTGCCCCTGGTGTCTGTTTATCTTCTTAATATAATATACTTATTGCGAGTTCATATTTCACAATTGCCCATATGTACATACTCTAAGTACAATAAAATGACGCCATGACAATGAAATCGTATAACTCTTCTTAACTGGTATCCGAGGGCTGAACCAGTAAACTTTACAGATATTAATTTTAGCCTGCGCAGTAAATCGCTAATTGCACCATTTCATCTAAACGTCAGCAGCGCGCAGGTTAAAGCCAACGTCATAAGTTGACTGGTGCATTCCACTCTAAAGACCAATTTTTTCAACCACTGTCTTTTTTGCATCACAATACTTCTATCCAAAATATTTTTCTAAAATAGATCCATATCTGCGCCAGAGATTTCGACGCTTATCTTAGTTTCTTAGTCACACAATTCAACAAAACCCAGTCACCCCATTACACACTGCAAATGCAATTCATCAGGCTATTGTAAAGTGGGCAAGGAAGGAGCGGGGACCGCACTCGGCGCCGTCTGGTCGTCGATGACTCAGTGGGCTATACGTCCAACCATCTCCCCCTCTAAACGCTATTTACCCCGTAATTGGTGGTGTGCCCCCTGCCGATACACTGGATATTGATTAGCTGCAATTAAAACGGAGACCCTTTTAAATAACGTGTTGCGTACTTACACGCTAAATAAAACAATGCATTTTGCTGGTAACGAAATTGAATTATGATGTTCAAATGTAATCTTATAGGAAATTGATTAAAAATGCAATCACCATAAGTCCAGCTATTTTTCATTTGTTTTAATTTAAAGTTGTAATGTTCAAATTAAAGTAATCAAGCCTAAGTTATGTGCAGATTTTGCATTAGCCTGCTTAGCAGATAAGCTGAAGAGCCATGGGAATACTGCTAATGCAAAATTAATATTATCTAATTATACGTACTGTACTGTAGTACTGTAGTACTACTAATACGTACTGATGCAAAGAACTACTTGAGCAAGATAGAATAAATATAGTACCAGTCTGTATAATCGCGATCATAAATAAATTCCACGTAGTGTAGACTCGTGTATGTGATTTCATAGTACCTACTGATACAACACGTCTGATCTTCATTCATTATTATTCTAGATGGAACCTTATTTACTATACTTATACATTATTCTTTTTTAATTTTAGCTTATTATTCTTTTGACAAAAATTTACGAAATAACTCTACGATAGAATATTTGCTTTTTGCTAATTGCTCAGGTGAATAAGTGAGTGGAACGATTTTCTTCAAAATATATAAGTAGTTATGATATTATAGTTATAATACGTACACAAGAAAGTTGTTTTCCTCAAACTCAACATCCTTACATCACTTATTGACGTCAAAAACATATTTACAAACATTTTCTCAAACAGAATAATTAAAACAATCGCATCCGCTGTGAAGATGTTAAAAAAACATTAGAGAGTTATAAAAACGCAACAGTTCCGAGGCGGGTCGACTGATGATGAATATTTATGTAGTACCAGCCATTGTCAGGGGTTCTTGCGTGATATGCACCCTCTTTGCGCCCTCTCACGCAAACTGTTTCATTTGCAGTCCTAGCAATAATAAGCATAACAATATAAATAGATCACGATTCCCAAATATTTTTTGTCATTGAAATATTTATCGATTCTAATATCCATACTAATTATTAATTTAAAACTATAAATGCGGAAGTCTCTCTATCTGTCTGTCTGTTCCGCTTTCACGGCTAAAAGGCTAGACTAATTTTCATAAAATTTGATATGCATATAGTTAACAAATCCCTTTTAAACATAGACTACTTTTTTTTAAATCAACTCCCAATGACTATAATGGGAGTGAAAGTTTATATGAAAGTCATATCTGACTCTATTCCGTTTTCGCAGAAAAATTCACGTGGGGCGGTGTCGCAGGCAAAAGCTAGTTGTTGCATCAATTGAAATACATAATTTTCCAATTACACAATCGCAATAAATGAAAATGACGAAATACGTTGTTGGTTATTTCATCGACATTACGGAGTGTGCTTTTGTTGAAGTTCGCGAGCAGAACGCGACTCCACAGACCATTTTCTAATTCCTATGCAAATAGCGCCATCCAAACAGTTCCATATTATAACCATACTTGTAAAGTGTTTCGGGAACTTTAAAGAATATTTGTGCAAGTGGCTCCGTAAGTTACGAAAAACCGTTTTCCCTTCCGTGATATTTCCTGGGAGATGCGAAGCAATTTTCTACAAGAGATAACCTTTTTAAACGAGTTTTTGCGATATTTACGCATGACGACCATTGTATGACGATAGTACTTACCGCTATTCATTACCATTCCGCAAATTATTTCTGGATAATATAAATATCGAATCGCTAAAATCTAAACAAAATCTGTTGCAAGACGAAGAATCACAAAAAGTGATGATACTCACTGAGCATCTGGTATTATAAAATAGCTATTTAGAGCCGTTTTATGTCCGAGAATATTTTCACACAAGCCATTTAGATTTGCTCTCAAACATTTTAAATGGTTAAATCAAGCTTTCAAAGAAGTGCAAATAAAAATGTCCTGCTGAAACGGTTATAGTGAGAAATGGGCGGACACTAAACATGTTAGTGCAGCCATAAAGAAAGTGTAACTACAACAACATTGGACATTTCGTTTGTGCTACTGTACATACAATTTATAGACATGAAATTATTGCTCATCTAATTTATTTGTTCTTATTTGTAATACTAGTGTTTATGATACTATTACTGCGCGTAAATGAAACTCATTTTTTTCATTTTTCAGTTAAAACACTGCAAGCGATGGCAATAAAAGTATTGAAGTGTTATGTTTACTGCAATGTTGACATTACAACGCGATAACTCTAGCGGGAAATGTCCATAAAAGTTCAGTTTAGAAATAAATAAACTTATCTAGAGATTGGTAAAATTATTAACAAAGTAATAACAACAATTAGTTCTTATATAATCAGCATCCTCAGACCATTGACATTGACCATTAGCAGTCAAAGAACCAAAAACATGAGGTCTGAAGACCAATCGAACTGAAGAAGAAAAAGTTATGAACCTGGACCCTGGACAGCCCTCCGACACGAAACGCCTAAAAAAGAAATGGGGATAAAGAGACGGGAATATTGTTAGATGACAAAAAGAGTGAAGGACTTAAAAAATAAGTTATCATGAAATCCACTACTGATAAATACCGCAGAAAATATTTTTGATCAGGTGTACGTTTAGAGATCAGGATCCCAAAGCAGGCAAAAGCAAGATTAGCCGAATTAAGGTATTACATCGTTCGTGCCCGACACGGCCCGATTTCCCGGGAGGCTGTAAATCACGCATCTCATGGTTACGTCAAGGGTGAATTGTTGGTGCCACGCTTAGGATACTGTACCATTCTGATGCAAAATTTTGCCTCTATAGTGAGAATCGACACTTTTCAGACTCAAAATACTACTTTCATATATATTTTAACGAATGGACATCTATTGCCAAAAATTAAAACACCACCACACCACAGAACAAACAAAAATAAATAGGTAGAAATCATATTATACCAGTGAAAGTGAGTAAGCAGAGTTGTCACAAATGATGTGATGTGGATTAATTTAAATAGACCCATTCAACATATGTTGCAGTCACATGAATAACTACAACGCTGTTTTCAATGGACCTACACAATACAATACAATACAATACTCTTAATTGCATCAAAAGCAAAATTTACAAATAAAAGAAATAGCACCTACTGCGAATAAGTCACGTTTATTACATCCAAAATGTGATGAGAGTATTTATGATTCAAAATTTTCTTGAATACGTATGGTAGGTATATTTATCTGTACAAGTTTTACTGTAGATACCACATACATTAACGTTATTTATTGCGCAGGAAAACGTAAATTATACTTTACCTACATATTATAAATTCCTCCACAATGCGGCCTTAGGTACAGTTACGTAAACCATCCAGCCGGTGCCGCGTTTGAACTTATTGCATGCCCTTCTGCCATACAATGAAAGAATACAGTAAAATTTCAGTAGAGCACAGGTGTGTAACCTGTGATCTACTGAAATTTTGGACGCTTGCCATAAAACATGGTCAGCCGGTTTGATGAAGGACGAGATGGTCCGTCCCTGGGTCGGTCCCCGAGGGCACAGCCCTTCTAAAATCTTGTATTATGTGCGTCACACATCACCGCCGGCCGATAACTTTACGAGCTATGCTTTTAGGCTATGATTTCTTTATAATGAAAGTAAATAGCGAATTCGGGACCGAAAAGTAATAAAATCTATATACTATATTCCTCGTGAACTCGCGATGCTGGACTTTCAACTATACAACTATATAATATCACTTCAAGACTAATTGTTACTCCTGTTCTGCTCGTGGAACATACTAGAATATTTGACGAATTATTGATCGTTGTTGCTATTGGTGGAATAAAGATACTATTGAAAACTTTTCTGTACTCTATATGGAAAACGGCATATTAAAACTATCGATACCTATAGAACTATCTACTCTTTGCGCAGAGTATATTTCATTTGACAATATTCACGGTCGAGTTACTATATCAAGCTATCCAAATTCATTGCATCTTTAGCACTCGCTCTCGCATTTATATTCTTGGCTTTTGAATAAACCTTTAAATTTAAAAGTTTAGGATGTCATTTTACGATCGACCGCATGCCTGACAACCCACCTGTTGATTGTTGGTGCTTGCCTATCAACTATCAATACTGTTTATTCCTTAGTCGCCTCATACGTCATCCACACGGAAACCACACTCCTCAAATTATTAGTTCACTAACATTGCCGCCATATTGAATTCTATGCTAGTATCTTTATATACAATTGGTACCTACAATAACAATAGCGATCAGCAAATAAATCTAGGATTGCGAATAGCAAGTAGCCTGTATTCATTAAGGCATGTAAATTAATACGTTGGTAGATACGACTAAAGCCGTTTATTAAAATTAAACTCGACCTGGCGTAGAACTAGGAAGATTAATGATCCCTTGAATACGAAGTTATGTAAAGAGCAAACGGAGTGGGGCCTCGCTATGTCCTGGCATGATTCCAAACTCACTTATCTCCCTTTATTTCGTTAACAGGAACTTAAACTACGAATCTGTGAGTATACAGTTGATACGATGGATACCAGCCTATGTCTGAACAAATAATTAACTTAAAATGGAGTTTGAACACACATTCTTTTAGAAAATAATGTAGAATCAATATCATATCAGTGTAGATATCAATATCACAATCTCAATGAAAGTGAGTTTATTTTTCAAAATTTTAATGAAAATGTTACTAAACCAGGTACGATGGATGAAGTAAAATCACAGCAAAGCATATTATTTCTTGTGCGGTGAGCTCGTGCGTGTTGGTTCAGCAATTACACTTTTTACGTCATTTTGCCTAAAAACACGTGGTTTTGTTTTTCACAGTATTTTTGTTTGGTCAAGGGTACCCTCTACTTTACCCACAGCCTTGCGCGAAACATCTGTCCTAATATTTACGTTTAACAAAAAGTTCTGTGATATTTTAGCCAGACAGGTGACAGCAATAACGATAAACGAAAATAAAGCTTTCCCTGTATGGTTTTGGTTATTCAAATATGTAAACACCATAGGTTAACGATTGGTCTGCTTTCACGGGTAAAACAAATTACCCGCAAGTTCCTTACAAAAATTGTAATTTTAATAGACAATAAGGGATTAGCGATAGTTACTTTAAATAGTAATACTTTCTTTTCAGGATAAATGATTCCGCGATAGAATTTGACACTGAATAGCTGCCACAAACTGCAGTGAAGCGAGATGTAAGTAGTCTGACTTTTGATTATAGGTAACCGTAACAATGGTAAGCACAATGGAGCACAAACAAAGTAACAAATACGAAACAAGCGAAACGTCGCGTGAAGCCATTTCACACGTTTTCTCTGGAGACGGGAGAAGGCAAGCAAAGAAAACATATTTAACGTCGTCGCCAGCAAAGCGCCCTAGACGTGCAATTCACAATACACTTGTTCAGAGACAGTTGGTTGGAGTTCGCGACTTCTAGTTATATTGCTCCCCGTGGAGCTAGCAAATAGGAAACAAGCAATAAAAATAGTTCCGGGCATCCAACGGCCGGGACAAATTCCGACCAAAATTACGTGAGCAAATTAGACATTCCGGGACATAGCTGCTGGAATAATTGAGAACCCCCGCAGTTCGCCGATGTCGAATATAGCGCACGATCTGTTGCTCGCTCTAGTCTAGCGCTACTTCATGCAGTGCTCTGCACACTCACTCTGACCTCTTATGTATTACTTGTATACTGAAAAAAAATCTTATCTTAGGTAATAAATAAAATAATACATTGTAATTTCTATTTAAACTTAATTGCACAAGTCATCGTAAACAATTTCACCACTTTATAGTATCTGAAGATATAAGGTGAGGAAATTGTTTACGATGAACTCTGTGTAATTTGTATATAATTATATTTATTTATATTTATTGCTCTAACTGAGTCAATATTAATTATTGTAAATTATATATAGTAACCGATGTGACCTTTCACGCAATTTGGGTTTTCCTGAAGTGTATCAAACAAAATTAAATGTCAACACCACTAGCAATTAACATACAAAATATAACAATCAAATTCAATAATTCGCGAAGGCTGGTTTTGTATTTTAGGTATGAGGTAACGAAAACCGTCATAAATTCAACAATTATTTACCAACTATCACGAAACACGGCCTTTAATTTAGATGCTATTTCGTGATATGATCACACACAATGATACTAATAAAATGAACCTGTACTTTTATCTGATTTCGCGACATGCTCATTAAGAAACTGGAATGTCTTATTAATATGCAAAGTATTTTAATTTGTAATTATATAGGTAGAAATGCTGTGGTATCCAATGATATCAACAAATAAATGTAGGTACTCAAATTGTTAAAATAAGCGATGGATCAATCTTGTAGGGAAACAAATGTTTATTCTGTTGTTCTACAAGTTAAAAGAAAGTCTGCATCCCATTAGAGCTCGTGCCTTCATCTATGTTCTCTGAAATAAGGTTTCAAGCTCAGTTTCCTGCCCGAAGCACCTGGCTATTATCCTAGTATTGTATTATTCTATCAGATATTTTTTTAAAGATTTTTTTCTCTAATATTTATGGATTTGATTTGAGTAGTATTTCTGACAAAACTTCGTGCGTGGAATTCATAGCATTCAGCAAAATATCATCTGAAAGCAGAAAAGTGCGTGGATCTTCATTAGATGTGTTGTCCTATCTACCTAATGAAAAAGATAAGTATGTTAGCTCAACAACATAATCATCCAAAAATCAAAATGAAGTTCATGAAATAAGTTCACCGTTGCCTTTTAGTTACTCTTTAATTTCTGTAAAGTTATTACAAACAAACAAATGAAGTTCAAAGTTACTGCTAGATTGCGGCACCTATGATTTAACTTGACAAATTACTATACAGTAGAAGTTTTGGGCGCTTTCGAAGAGACTAGGATCATCCGTAGTTGGAATTCATTCTGCGAACAGTTGAGTCAACGAACATCTGCTTCACTGAAACTACTTCCCACTTTCGATAAACATCAGAAATAGGATAGCGGAATAGAATAGGATATAAATTCAGATAAGCAAGATTGCAGCCACCATTCGATAGAGTTCGAGAGCGTGCTTTCAAGAAATCATCAATAAAATCTCCACTGGTAAAAAATATATCGAGTCTTTCTGAATATCTTAAAAACTAAGCTTGCTAATTCTTTTCGAATATAATAGGTATTCAACGATATAAATATATCACAAAATATTTTAAAAATATCATCTCATAAAATAAACCCGGCAAAATAATCGAATTTGTACTGCAAGCTTCTTTACGTTGTGTTATATCCTTATGATTGTAATCCAGAACGCTTTCAAAAATAAATGGACACAAAAATAGCTACAATCGGGATGCCTTGGGCATTACAAGCATCGGCATATCAAGTTACCCCACATTGGATATTTATGTCATGGTAATAGATACCAAATTGGGCAGTGTGAAATGTGTCTATCTATGGATCGCTATCGAAATATATTTTTACTGGCTAATGCCCGCGACTTCGTTCGCGCAGACTATGACTCCAGTGAATTATACAAACAAAAATGAGTTATGCTAAACCAGCTAGATGATCGAGAACGAGTATATTATCGAAAATTATAGTTAGTTTAGGCAAACTGTTAGCGCGTTCACTCCCAACTTATGTTATTGTGTAATAAATCCTAAACTATGAAATAAGTACCTAAATATACTTATTACGTTAAACGACTTTTACCGTTAGTGTAGCTGATCTGTTTGAATACTTTGAATTCCACAACAAATGATGAAAAGATCTTCGATTTTTATACCTTAACAATAAATACTCATCACACTGACCAACTTTTGCTAAGACGATATATCCTATATATGTATATTATTGTGTCTCTTTGTATTCCACATCTCAGATCATCATACACAACAAAAAAGTTTCATTCAAATCCGTCCTGTTCCGGAGATTAGCGAGCGATTAGCGAGTACAGACATTTTTTAAAATACTTACTCTGTTTCTTTCTTTTTTGTCAATATATTAAGCTGACAAACTTTTTTTACTGTTATATTATATGTATTGATTGATGAGGATTAATATTGATTTAAACACTTTAAGATCAGACTATCTTACCATAACAATCAGCAGCACATCATCAATGTATTCAAAATCAAAGCAAACGCGATATTGCCTACTTGCAGGTTTCTTTTTGAGTTGTGTTATTATTTTTGAATATTTATTTATTTCATTCGCGTGCGTAGATGGGCCTTGGTTCTTAATAATTTAATTATGTGAGTAATAAAATATAGATGCTGGCTCGTAGGTACATAGGTGATGTACTTACTATACATGCACAGTGTTTTATTTCGCCCCGTAGTTTTTGCTATTTACCAAGTCTTATAAAAACACGCCGGCGATGGCGCGTGACATGATTCTCGATTGTTAATTATTTTCACGCGATATTTGCTATAATCTCCGCTGCCGGGTCTGATGCTGTGTACCGTAAGCGGCGATAATTTCATAACGGTAACAGAACTAATTTGAATAACAAGTTCAAATAAAATTTGATTGCCTTCGATCGTAATATTTGTGACCGCATTTAGATTTTATTGATGTTTTTATAACACGCTAAAATCACAATCAAATAAAACAATAGTTAAAACAATGAAGTTTGTATTGTATGTAGGAAGTTATCATGTATGTTACCTTGATTTAATTAATTAATTAATCTGACATTTGGCTTGAGACCAACATCTGTGTTTCAAATCACAAACTAGATCTCGCTTTATTCACATTTGATACGGTGATTATCAATTAACAATTCGCAGATAGCTAGCTATTTTTTGCAGCAACCATAGACTTTTTTAGTCTTGTCCTTCGGAAAACGTTTTATGTACG
The DNA here is from genome assembly GCF_027563975.2 of Plodia interpunctella. NCBI lineage: Eukaryota > Metazoa > Arthropoda > Insecta > Lepidoptera > Pyralidae > Plodia > Plodia interpunctella. Next base: position 5,426,297 of record NC_071295.1, read on the forward strand.
GTCGGAATAATGTTGAATAAATTATATTTAATGGTGAGTAGGATTGTTTTTATGTGGGACTGGTCGTGGGGCGGCGGAGTTGTTCTTTTTTGTTCGTAATCAATTTTAGATTTGGAGTGGAGTCGTGACCTGAGCGCGTGAGCCTCTGGGGCTTCCGCGCAATTTTGCTTCAATACTACTCATACCGATCCCATATTATTCAAGCTAAGCCTACGGACAAACTATTCAAAATTTCAATTGAAATTAAAACTCGGTTCACTAGTATCAAGATTTTATCTTAACGAAGTAATAACTTAAATACATTTATTATAAAAATATTTCACAAAAGGTAATCCTATCAGCAAAGTTAGTTAAATATATACTTACTTGTACAATTTTAACCGTACCTAATCCTCTACAGTTTAGTACAATAGTCAGACAGAAGATGAATTGGGACTTGAGCATCCTTTACTTGGAACACTCAAAATCCTCGGGAAGATTCTTGCGGAATATCCAGTTGAGTAAAGTCCGGGACAAATTGTCGGCGTGGCTTTCGCGGACTATGGCGGATCCGGCCGGATTGTTATTGATGTGCAGAACGCGGCCGACTGAGCCGCCCGGCCATCTGATAGTTTTCATTATGGCCGATCATGCGTGCCGGATCCGACGCGACGCTCACGGAAAAATCGTGAAATATAACCGCAGCCGTCAGCCCTAACACATACGAATTGTCCCCAATCCTATCACGTTACATTTCTTCCCTAAATGCCTCTATTTATCGCTCACTCTATAGCCATATACCCACTCAATACTTTCTTGGTACCTATACAAAGTTCTTTGAAGTGTAATTAGGAAAAAAAAGTGTAATTAGGGTACAATTGGGGTTGTTATTGTTACAATTTTAGTTACAGATTATTTTATCAACTTGAATGGAAGGTTTTCTAGTTAGTCTCAAACTGAAGATATTTATTTCCATAATTATTTTGTGATATTGGTTTTATGTTCGGTTAACGGACATGCAACATTCCCGGAACTTCTAACTGCCCATGATGTTCAAAGAAATATAATAGAATATGCATATGATCTTGTAATAAACATAATACTGGCCATCAACAAAAGTAGATCCGCAGTATCTCGTAGCGCGTTCAGATGGAGATGAGTTTATCGAAGCTGCAGCCACAGAATTGCATCTCAAACCACAACAGTTCCTGAACATTAACATGACTTAACGGCACATGACAGACTTCCGCGAGTTTAATTTTACATAAAATATTATCTTCAAGTCGTGAAGTCACTACAGTCTATTCTTAAGTTATAAATAGTTCCTCGGGTTCCTCCTAGTTTCTTTATATCTAGTTACTAAATTATAAAGCTTTAATTAAGTAAGTAGTACGTTCTTTTTGCCTGCTAACGCTAATCTAGTTTCTTTTCACAACTAAATAGTTAGTGAGTATCTACTTATTAAAACAAATGGGCCATGCAAAGCGTTGATATTGTAATTTTCGGTTACATCATCGCAGTGCAGTAGAATTCCGCTTGCTAATCGGTCGACGAAATTTGAAACACTATCCGAATATTGAAGAAAAGTATACATGTCTTAAAACTCTATTCAATTCAAGCTATATACGAAACACTATTTTAAACACGAGAATAAACCTTCAATTTAATGGGATACAGCAAATGCTTCGGCAAAATAGCAAATTATCGGAGTCAATCGAGAAATGATGCATAGCAGTGATTCAGTCTCCGCTGACTCAGCACTGCTAACTGATCTTCTTAGAATAGCAAAATAACCTTGACAGTAGGAGCAATCGAATCTGTTCACTCTGTGTTCAATACTTTTCCCTAAAATAATGATCACAAACTAACTAAAAGAAGAAACCTCGATTTTTATGCCAATAAATATATTTCAAGAGCATTTCCATTATTATTTTCTCGAGAGACATGCAATCCTTTTCAAAATTATTTCAGTTCTCTTTGAATAACCATCTTTAAAAATAAATGGTAAATAAATATATTTTTTATTATTATCATCAAAAAATACAGGGTAACGGAAAATATAGTTGATAAATGAATAACTATCCCAATTGTGCAAACTCTTAATAATTATTTTATGTAAATACGCGACAGTTTTTGGTTCGGAGACAAAACCATTACAAAGGTGAACTAAAATAGTTATCAAGTTCACCAGTTGTCCGAACACGAGAAAAGACTCAGATTGAAAAAAAAAATCATAAAATATAAGAGTTTGGGAGCGAGTTATGCGTAGCATTCATTCTATTGATAAAAATAATGGCGTGTATTCTAAGTGGAGATCATTTATTTTAATAGGCATAATTCCTTCTATTGTATATGTGTCATGAACATGCATCGAGTCGGAGCTGGATAGGAAGACCCGATCAGTGGTGTATCTGCACTTGTGGACCAAGTGTGTGGGACGATGCTGTCGAATAAAGATAAATGGGTTTGCCTGTGCGGGTTAGAGGGGAGTGTGGGGTGCGGGACGGGGCACGGGGGCACGGGGCTAATTGGCTGTCAGCGATGAGTCCGGTTCCTACTACACTCTCGCTGCACGCTGATCGTGAGTGGCATAGATCGTTTTCTGACGCCTGCGGGCGGCCCTCGTGACATGTTCGCTAAACAAACAAATAAAACCATAACCTTTGATTGGAGGTTGGAAGATTTATCCACATTTTGATTCATTACATATCTTCAAAGCATTTTTCCTGTCATTTGATTCGGCAATTTTGAGGAGTTTTCTAATTAGCATTCATGAGAATGCTAAATGCTGAAACGCAAAACACTACAAATAGTTTATAATTTTTCACTTTGTTGCTTAACGGACGTTAAGTTTTCTGTATCATTAAGGAAAATCACTAATAATTTTCTTTTTTGTACACACCAATGCCTCTTTTTTCTTCTGCCGTGGATCTACTGGAAGAAATTTCTTAGAAATAAGTAGTACCTTTACACTTAAGTAGTTTCCTATTTGTAAGTTTTATATTTACACTGTTACGTTGTGGACATAAATGAAAAATAAATCACTAATTTGAATATTTAAGTACCTACCTACTACTACCTGCCTACCTACCTAGTAAGTATTATATTTTGCTATCTAAGAATTCTATCTTGAATTTATCTTCATAGAATATACTTGCGTAAATATGGGTATCGTAATTTCTGATTTGAAACCTCATTCTATTATAGCTCATTTCACGGTCACTAATCACATCACAACATTAACTCATCTCGACAGACACAGTAATATGGCAGGTTGCGCCGCCTGATGTAAAGTTAGAGCGGATGTGATGCGACTCGCTCGACAGCTTTACGACTCCGTCCCACGGCCAGCGCCAGGTGTACCCTCATTAGCATCATATATTCATTAACGGGACACACTGACTACAACTCAAACAAAACCTGATCTCGCAGTCTCTTTCTCTCTCACAGAACCACCTTCAAAAACATAGTAAGTAATTCCAATTTATTTGATTACAGACTATAACTTACGTCGCAAAGAGCTATATACTTTTTGTTCGTGTTTGTTTTTGTTAGATTTTGTAACACCAACACTATAATTCAAGGTCCAGTAACTCCATTTGCCAAGGTTCACAGATCACAGGGAACAACAAAAACTCTCCGGTCTTCATACCCGTCAACTTTTTGTGCAGCTTGAATAAAACATAATAATTGTTTTTGAGAATATTGCTAGAATATAAATATACGAACTGTTATGCAAACTACTAAAATCTGAATATTTACTAATAGTACCGTTCGTCCCTAGTAATTGCTATCGTTAAAACCCGCCAATCTGCGACGAGCCCGCAGGATGGATCATGGGCTCATACTCCTTATCTATCCTCAGTGCCCCAGCAGTGGGGGTACGTTACAGAAAATAATAATAAAATGTAGTACCTAGTTTACCAAGTATTGTCATCCATTGAATACGACGATGACTGTCGTTACTCGTTGATTATTGCGTATTTTAAGTTGTCCTCCTTTTGTGAGGTGACTGTAGATTTAATATATATAATTCATGATTTATTTGATAATATTTAATTTAATACATTTGTTTAACTAACACTATAATATATTTAAATGCACTAATAAATGAAAGTTTGCAGAAAAGAAACCGCAACATTATTCGTCTAAACTATGAGAGTTAACTTACGAGTACACAATTATAAGTAATACTACGAGTATGGACTGTAGATTGACTGAAATAAAATAAATACATTCATTAATAAATTTAAGCATTTCGAACATTAATATATTCTTAATCAATATATTCTTGTACCTAGTTAGTAATTAGCTAAAACTCATTATCTTCAACTCTTCGTATAAAAACATTGAAAAACATATGGGAAGAGCGTTTTTCCGTCGTCATTTGTGTCCGCAGAAAAACAGAGAAAGGTTCACATAAATCTGTGAGACACAAAGCGGGCGCGGCAAGGACAAAGTAATGAACTAATTACATTAGTCGCAATACTGAGACGCAGCTAAAGCCGCGGAGGCTGGGGCGGATGAGCCGCGACTATTAGCGGCCCTGACTGACGGCTCTCTATTACCATTAGAGCCACAGGTTTTGCGCTGATGCCCTTTTTTACCCCATGAAAGGACTTTCTCGGGATTTATACTGCGAGAGAGACCTAAATTAGAATAATTACTCGTAGATGTACTGTGAAACGTGATTAGAATTCTTAACGGTTTTGTACACGGAGCTCTGAACTTAATGGGAGTACGAGTAGGTTCCACAAACGGTAAAAGTGTTACTGTATTTAAAAGATAGAATTTTACTAAAAGAACACTGTACAAATACTATCCCAATCAGAAGTAATGTAAATATAATATAAGTGCAATTAATATTAGGTGAATTTGTTTGTTGTACACTCAACTAATCTTCTTGATTTGTAGCATATAGATACCTAGGAAAGTTTGGAGTAAGGAGAAATACCGTGTACCATTAATCTCAGAAAAGTAAGTTACCGTAGAAAAATATCACGGGCGAAGACATGGGAACAAATCGGTATATGAAAGCAAAACATCAACACTCCACACTCTTAACAAATATTTAGGTTTATTTTAGTAAATAAACCACTCATATTTATGCATACATGAATTCCAAAATTTACACTCCTATTCGAGTAGGTTGTGTAAAAATGTTCTGAAAAGGCCACACAAAATGTATGGCGGGAATTGGGACGCAGCGTGAAAAGGATTCGACCTCGCGATTGGCATTCAACGTGGTTGCAATAAAGCGAGTATTATGCAGAGATGCTTGATGCAACTGCAGTTGAGGCGACGTGGATTCGTGAAGTATTTCACCTTTGCTATCTTTTATGGAAAACATTTTGCTTAGATCACACGATATCTGTACATAATAGCGTGTTCTATTTAGTGTTTCAAACTATTTAATATTTCTAGCCAAATATTATATAGGAAACATTTGTCATCTACAAAAGCTTGTGAGAATCAAAATTTTAATTCTGCCTTTGTTAATTTTTTGATGGTGAAATTTCACGAAAATCACAGCACATAGAAGTCTCTTTAAAATATTGCAATTACTTATACACCATTTTTTTTAATTATGCGATTTATTTTCTGTCGATTTTATTTAAGTTATTATTTTAGACTTAATTATTGAATAGACATATTTATTTGCTCATTATAAACGCCGGTCTGAGCTAAGTAAAGAGGAAATTCAGCAACCTATTCTAAACTTAAAATATAGCGGATAATGAAAATATTTATTATGCCAGGAACAGAATGAAATCAGTTTTAACTTTAATATAATTAATGAGCTATTAAACCTCCACTATCCATAGTTATTATTGCGGGTATTTCAAAATAACAAGACAATTTAAATAAACAAAAAATAGTGTGCAATATCATGCACGAAGCGCTCTATGATTTATAGCAATGCAATCGCATGAAATACTCTGAGAACTTAGTGTTAATTACTACAGGTCTATTAATTACTGACGTTATTAGCAGAAAGCGCAGGAATGAGGCAAGTGCTAAATACGAGCTTGGTCATGGGCATGAAATTTAATTCAGAGCACGTTTCTCATGACCAGCATTTTAGTTATAAATATATACTTTACCGAAAATAAGTGTCTATCTTACAGGTTTTTAATTCCGTAACAAGAGGCTGTAGGTAATGCGGGTCATGTTGTGAATTATCACATCGCCGTCGGTGTCCGTTATGTTAAACATGACACCACATGTCTGCTTGCAATAATTGCATAACGTTCGCGCCCACAATAATAAGACAGCAGATAGATATGTCCTGTGTGTATTAATATGTTGATTGTTAAGGTAGGTAGTCTATGACCTTAATTATACTTACATGCTGTTAAACACTTACCTAAGTTACTTGACTACATAACAGTATGACTTTGATTGTTTATGAAAATTTTGTCACAATAAAACAAACAGATTTCGAAAGCCAATATCACATATTAATATTATAGAAATTCGTTGTGAGTGCCACACGCAAATAAATATTACCTGTACCTATTAGATTCTGCGCTTTATTTAATTTATGTTTAGCGCTCTCGTAATTCGCGCTAATTAATGAACTTATAGATACTCAAAATATTTGAGGTGTATGTTTGTGAAGGAGTGGCTTTTGCCTTCGTGCAATTTCACAACGTTATAAAAGTATCTAATCTGTTGGTGGCATGTCGCAAGAGCGGCCGTGGGTGAACTGACGAGCCAGCAGCTTCTAGCACGATGACAATAAAAAATATAGCATAGCAAGCTAACGGATCCCATTTCTACTGAAACACTTTATTTTCCCTTCACTGACCATGATATCATGATTTATTATTATGTCGGGAAACGCGAGCAAAATCCATACTTACTTATAAAGATAAAACCATACGACCAATATGTGTTACAATAAATTGTGTTTCAATTATTTTTGACACTTAAAAATCTATTCATACTTAAGTACGAAAAAATACTCGTGTATCCTTCCTCGTTTTGGGCAATTCATCTTCCATGAGCATAAAAACCAAAGCACTTTCTCTACTAATTCCCTGTCAGAATGTCTTGACTGCAATATTTCAATTCCATGTGTCAACGCAATGGGAAAACATTTAATTTTTTATAAAGGTTGCTCGAGACGTTACTCCAGCGACATGATTCTTTATTTTTTCTTCCTCTGATTGATGAATTCTCGCACACTTACTAGATTTTTTTCGACTATTGACTCGCTTGTAGGTATAGTATATTTTATTTCATGGATATTTATTTTCCATACAATCTAATTAACACTGGACGTACACACACATACCTGACGTACTATTATAAAGTTAAAAGTTATCAATTTGCCACCCCTTGTCTCCTTATTATTACAGGTCCTTCTTAGCTAGAATTTCTGAACTATAGCTTTGCCGTCAATGAAATAATTGTAAATAAATCTATATATAATAATCTGGGGGATTCAAATACTGCTTACATGAATGAGTGACTTTTTATAATTCAGAAACGTAAAAATAAATCATGTACAATTTGTGACATACTAACAGATATACAAACTGGATCAAACCTAAGTTATTAACATAAATAATAGATACATAATTCGTTACGACAATTTAGGTCATGCCGTATAAGGCATATTATACGCCGTTGGCGAGTGATGAATGACTTTTTTCCTAAAACGTCACTAAAAGGAAACATGGCGGTCGTGCGCTCGTGACCTCACGCATCCAAAATATTCGGAGCCCATTTGCTGACTACGTGCATGAAAACGATGCCATACACACTAGGATTCCCAGGGGCAAAACATGTAATCAGTTTACTTGCGCACTTTATACTACAACAACAACAGATACGAGACAACTCTCCGAAGCTCTCCAATTCGATAATCTTCATTTATTATTAAATGAACTACTTGAAATTGAAATAAAGCTGGATATATTTCACGTACACTGTTCGAAGTTAACGGTTTTAGTGGGAAGTGTAGCTAGCAAACAAGGTGAATGAGCAACAAAAGTGCAACGGACGAAGCTAAGCAGTGATCCGGAGAGAGGGAACAGGAAAAGGATACTAAGTGGCAACACGACACGGTTACTGCTCAAAAGGAGGGTAACGATACTCTTACAAAGTAACTACACTTTGAAACTATATTTTATAAAAATAATCTGATCGTTGAAATTAAAGAAATCGTTTTAATTTAAGTAAACTAAATTGTAGACTTTGTTTTAAATAGAGATAATGGCACCTATATCTCTCCCGCTCGGAACAAATAAAGTTACAAAGCCAGCAGCCCGAGCGACAACGCAGGATAAACGATTTATTGCAACACAAACAACATTAAATCTGCAAGGGCAACATTCTTGCACGCAGTCACAACGGTAAGCCATCAATTAGCCTTAAGAGCAAGGTGTTTACCTACAGTAATTCCCATAATGTGGTAGGTCTGTCAGCGATAGTAGTTGTATGGAAATTATTAGTTTCATATGGAAAAATAACAGTAACAATCTCATTGAAAATAAGCTTGTTATAATGATTAATGTCAGAGAAATAACAGGTTTATTTATAGGCTGCAATTTATTTTAACACTATGACTTCAGAACACTTCATAAGATCCGACAACGTCAGCAAGAGCATGCTAGAAAATATAAAATATTTATACTTACTGCAAAATTAATTTAGACTTTATCGTGGCTAAATTACTCATTATTCTGCACATAAATTGTTTTTACTTGACAGAACGCATAGTTCTAGTTCTGTTTAGTAGTAATAAAGTAAAACAAGTCTAATAAATAGGCAATTAATATATAGAATAATAATTATTCTGTGTTGTACAATTAAATAAAACGTATATGGCGGCTTTCACATAAATAGTAGGTTTCTTGAGTCGTTAGACCAAACTATATGTAGGTACACTTTTTGTAACATAGAAAAAGTTGATTGATATACTACTATGGTACCAGTCAGCCATTAAATTTAAAACGTTTTTGAACTTGACTGGTGCTATTAAGTGTTATTAAGTTCGATACGAGCATAAAATAAAACTGGAACAGGCGAGTCATGCAGTCAACTATGAAAGAGCGAAGACACTTCAATTCATATAATTAGTCTAAGAAGGCGACTGCTTTGCTGTTGTAAATATTGGTTTCTAACTTTTTTACTAACAGTAGATTGGACATACTACAATTCCTAACTAAAGCTCCAACGTCAAATACCATCCTGTACCATCTCTTTTCTACACAAAATCAATGGAAAATGGGGATCATAAAGAACCACAATACATGTATAATACAAATATAATACTCATCTGCGTTTCGTACGTTATTTTGTCATGGCCGTGGCTTTTATATGTAGAGTATGCTGCGGAGGGTGTCGGAACGCGTTTGATGCATAAGTGATCAAATGAACTAGTACAGTCACTGACAAAATTGACGATCAAATCGATTCTTAAGTCGGTGCCGTAGAGTCTATTACATACTTTAATCGGAAACTATACCAGTCCGGGTCGACGTTCTGTTGCGCAACAACCCGTTACCTATCATTTAAATTGGGTTCGGATTTTGATGTAGTTACCCAGTGGGACGGGCCCCTTGGGCGGCAAGATATTCCACTTGAATCTGAGCACAATAACCAGCAGATTACACACAGTACGTGACTGGAGAACGCTTCTTGGAGTTATATGTCATTCGTTTCGACAGACTTTGACGTAATCACAAAATGCATACTCTCCTGTGTTTACAGACTATTAGTTGCATTGCAACCTTTGCATATTACATAGTTTCCGTCACGTTATTATAATTTGTAAGTATAGCAATACACTGTCGTGTGAGATTTTCTATTCGAAACATTTTAAACTATGCACATAATATTACAACTAAGTACATACGTACTTAGCTTATTAGCTCATCCTCGTGTATTATATTCTGGTTCTGGTCCAATTTGCAATGTGGCGCCAAAGATTGCCAAACAACGTCGCCATTATCGCCACATTAATAAATAGTAACTATTATAATTTAATAGCTTAAATTATGCATTCTGTAATAGTTGCGGCATCGAAACTAAAACTAGACCTGGATTTGTTAGGAAATCGTGTCTAGGTAACTACATGCCGAGACAATATAGCATCGCCGAGGAGCATTGGAGTAGAGTTTAACCTAAATTGTATGATTGGTTATCACGCCTGTCGTGGGGCTATCAAGATCTCAACGTCAATAGAAATCCTCTTCACCCACGATTCAGCCGGGTCTAACATTGACCCTTCCGGTACATGTACTTTAACCTTACCCAATGTACAATACAATCCAATATATTCTTACCAAATATATATTCGTAATAAAAAATAACATATATTATATTTTACATTAAATTTGCCACAAATACACTCGTCAATCAAAATTTATATATCACAACTGGTCTCCATAAATCAAATATTTATCTTTGTAAATATATTTCGCGTTATTCATTTTATATCCTATTTGTTCGTTTATGATTCTAGGAACCATAATGTGAAATAAAAATATTTACATTTTGCTACACTCCTAAAGGCTCTCGAGTAAATGAATAACTTATTTGCATAAGCGAATTCGGCGAACACCACCCAGGGATTATTTAATGAAGCTCGCTAACATGACAACCAACAATAAAACATGTTTGTGGATTATTCACGTGATACTAACATCAGCCTAACGTTATATATCTACGTGGCAAATTGTGTTCTGTCTCTAAAAATTTTATTGCTAGACATGTTTTATTCTTACTTTTATTTCAAAACTATTTTCTATAATGCGAAGGTTTGAGATTGAGTAAATAATGCGAAGTTGAAATATTACAAAACAAAGGATAAAACAACGGTATAGGTACTTCGATAAATGTCTGATGAAAGCAAGGAGCATTCGCACTTGTCCCGGAAACCTGCAGAACAAGGCGATGTATCTGATCTTGGCGTTTCCTTATGATTGCGAAGATGGGTGGGCGTCGTCGGCGTAGCGGCGGCGGCGCACGCGCACCCAGACCCGTCCTATTCGCCAGTTTATGCTTACGGAGCCCGAAATAATCCACAATCGACAGCATCCGATATTGAACAGTGAGTATTACTGATGGCATGTTTGATGGAACAAAAATAACACGCGCCTTCGCCCGTGTTATGATAAAGGCCTCTACATAACACCATTCAACACGTAATTTTAAATAAGGTTGTGTACGCAAGCAAAAACCCAATATTTTCATAACATTGTATGCTTATAAGTCTATAGACGAGTATGTTTTTAAAACAATTTGGGTTTTCGATGTATTTTCAGAAAATGTTGGTATTTTACCTAACTGTATTATTTCCGCTGATTCATTTCCTTTTAAATAACTTGCCCGCTGTTTTTAAATCATCATCGTAATAAATCAATTGTTGTTACAAGTATATATTGCCATCCTCGTCTTGGAACTTTTAGTTATTCTACATTATATATTGGCAAGATAGAAAACCTAAATGCTGGAATTTAAAATTGTACCTAACCACCTCCTCAGAACATAGCACTCATTTAAATCACTACATTGGTTGAGACCAGTCCCGCCGGGGTCCACAGCGACCCGCTCGTCGGAAGTGGCGACCGGTTCTGTACATTCCTATAGATCCTGCAAACGGTCTATTTCTCAGAGTTCATTAACATGAATCTCCTGTGAGCGAATTACATGCTGCTGTCAATCTCAAGTGAAATCGGAGACAACGAGATCAAACACCCGATGAAACGGAAGCAATTACTATGAGCATTAATTTGTCTATCATAGATAATAAGGTGTATGATGTGGTTCATAAGTATTAGGTACTAATATTAGAAAGTATCATGTCATATAAGAATATTTATCTGTATATCACTTTCGTTCCTCTACAAATCGAAATAGATCATACATTGCTTATGATTTTTGAATGTTTTTTTTTCGAAGTAAGCTTCTAGGAAGTCCTAAACAGGGTGTCTTGCCTTGCCTTCATAGTTTTCTCTGAAATTCCTATGGGTTTATCAAGTCCAGAACTACGAATAAAAATTGGAACTGAAAAGGGTTCTATCCAAAATAATTGATGTCGAGATAAAATCTATGGACGGTCTAGTTCAGGATCCATATTATTGCTTACACGTCCAATATTTTAACATTCATCGCAGTTTTTAAAACGGTACTGTTTTTATGTACTTATGTATCGAATGGTGACGGTCGAACAAAGTTGGCCCGTGCGCGTGATCGACATTATGTGCGTGACATATCTCTTTGTTTCCTGTATAATACAACCGTGACATTCATAATTACTCACTACAATATACCCCTTAACGATACAATTACGGTTATAAAGATGACTCTTTAATTGTTATATCCATGGATTGATACAGATTTAAAATTTCAATCTGCTATAGCCAGCAAACAACTTCTTTTTTCGAAGTAAGTACTATTTTCTACGAATAAGTTCATGTCCTCTGCCAAAGATTTTAAGAATTCTTTTATATAATTTTCAGCCATATTCACATTCAAATACTTATTAGAAATTAATATTTTAATATATATTTAATATTATAGATAATTAGTTATTTTATCGTTATTGCAAGGTAACTTGACTTGATAAAATAAATGCCACCTTAAAAATAAACTTAAACACTAACCAAATTCATCCTTCAGTTGAGGCTACGAATTTAGCTAACATCGTTTGCATTACATGGAACACGAAACTTTTTCCAATTACTTAACGGCATGTATTATCCACCGTTAAATAGAATTTAATGCAGTTTTAATGTTCTCTGAGAATCAAAAAGCCGATTAACTGAACAACCCGTCGCGTGATACAACATTGCAATACACAAATTGCTATGGAAAAGACAATAGAACGCCGCTATTAGATGAACAATAAAAAGTTTCATTCGAAGCCATTTTGATTTAGACGTGAATTGCCAAACATAATGGCAGTTGAGTGGCTTTAATCAAATATTACGTAAATTCCCATTGTCAGTTATTATAAAACGATATGCGCAGTTCAAACGCCCTCAGCCTACTCTTAACGAGATTTTGAACCTAACAGTACAAATAACAAATATTTAACAAAAACAATAATTACATTCAGAGAAGATCAAGATTTAGGAGTGTTTTAGTTTAAATAAAATACTAAAAGCGTTTCTAAATTTAAAATTGTAAAAAACTAATAGATAGAAAACAGAACCTTATTCATGTGCGGCTGCGATTCTTTTTGTTATAGTGTCCCTACCTATGTACAGTCCTACGTAACAACTTGCGGAAGATAGCTACTATACTTTAGTTATAGTTATATTAATTATACCATTTAAATTTTCTACTAATAATGTTTGCTATCATTAAAGCGCCACGGGTTGTTCGTCACGATATTGATGATGACAGAAAGCTAGGAGTGAGTACCAAAGCGTTTCAATTTCACAATCGTACAGTAAATCAGTGATATAACCATAACGAGCGAGCTAAAATAGTCTGGTATTCGCTTTCGTTAGTAGTTATTGAATGGATGCGGCGTCGGTAGCCTCTTAGAGTAGCGACACAAATTGGTGATTACAAAAGAGCAGCAATTGAGACGTCATGACGCAGGAAGAGGGCAGATTGAGACTTATGTCTGTCTGTAATGCAGCTCACGCAATCGTTGCCTTCTGCTAATATTCAGAATTGGAGCTGTTTCACTTCAACTGAATACGTCATTTGAAATGACATAATCAGGACATGCACAAAAGTACTAGTTTTGGGATTTTGGATCACTGATTCTTGTAAGCCGTATTCTACATGGCTGAGGGTTGGCTGGGTTTTGTGGCAATATTATTGAAGTGGTTTGCCGTTGCCTTCACAATTTCAATAAAGGTAATTACTAGAAATTGAGTGAGTCCTGGAGATTCGTAAACATATGTCATACTCTTTAGTCTCAAAACTTTATAAGTAGAGATAGAAATAAGACTCTAACATTATATTACATGACTAGCTGCGCCCGGGATCTTCGCTCCCATGGGAATTTCGGGATAAAAATTACGCTATTCCAGATTATAATCTAATTCATTAAAATTTGATATAAATCCGTCCATTTCGTATGAAAGAGTAACAAACATACTTACGTGTATAGTAACTACACACATACATCCTCACAAACACATTTATAATAGTATCAGCAGGTTTAGTAGGATGAAATGATTTATTTTTGGACATGTAATAATTACGGTGGAGAAAGTTATGTGTGCACTAACATGTATTGTTATTTGTTCTCATCTCAACTCACCATTGTTTGACTTACCGACCTGGGAGCTGGAACTGGAACGCACACACATCTCATTGTGGCCAATCATTAATGTTTCTTGTGTTATTTCCATTGTTAATTATATGGGAAATTTGAAGCATACATACTTCATGAATAGAAATTATTTTATAATAACAATCAATATAAACTTGACGAAGTTTCTAATATGTTAAATAACTAAGTATACTTATATAAAATACATTACGGTTATACAAGTACCGTGGGATATTTAAGCGAATGTATTAAACATGTCCTTCTATAAATCATCAGCAGCGCAATTGTTATAAACCAAGCTAGAATAAATCATTTTCAACAATAAAATATAAAGGAAAATCAAGGGAACAATTTCAGTAACAAGTGTAGGAGATGTATTTAATTGGCTGGAAAGCGATGCGGCTGTGCGCGTGCGCATTGAAGCTGTAGGCAGATGGTGAAAGTGCGGCCGGAGGTCACGCCCGTTCTGGCCCAGTGTCATCCTATTGGATCGAGGACACAACATGATGAGAGCTTAGATATAATATTTTATACATTATAAACAAGCACATAAGAAAATCACTGTTGAGACTGTTTCTCCACAAATCATGGTATGTGTTCATGTGCTTATACATTTTTTTACAATGATATTTTTCCCACAACATCGTGATAACTATATAAATGCTAAAATACTATCACATCCATAACTGCGCCGCTATGAGTAAGGGTAACTAGTGCCCATCAATTATATATTGGAAAAGATAAAATTAATGTCGGTACTCTCGTTACTTGGCATAGAAGATGCGTTTGCAACCACGTTCAGGATTTCTGATTAAATAAAATTTACGAAACAATAATTTGCGCGAAGAGTTGTTCGATTACGCTTTAGCAAATTTCAAAATTTATACCTACGTTTTCTATTTATTAAGCAATATGTCTTAATCCTTTTAAAATTTGTCAACAGACGAAGCAATTTCGAAATAATTTGTGAGTATAAGATAAGATGAAATCGATAACACGAGATGAAATTGTTTCGTAGCGTCCGAGCATTCGATCAGCAAGCTGCAGCGAGGCACAAATTGGTTGACGCTGAGAAAAATATTGAGGAAACAGGAAAATTACTTCAGTAATTGTAGAGTAGTATTTTTTTTACCAAATTATAAAACAACAAAAATAAATTGTTTTTGTCTATTAAACTAATTTTAAGAATTATTGAGATGTGATTCTCAATAATTCTTAAAATTAGTTTAATAAGTTCAGTTTTAAAGGTTGAATTGCAGTTACGTCTTTGCATATTCCGAAGCAAAGAGTTTATATTTCTCTTTTTCTAGGAGAAACTACTACGTAATAAATAAGACTTATCTAAATAAGTAACTATTTCTGCATTTAAATTATAACATTAAACAATTGAGTTTTAAGCTTTTAACTTGTAATGATTTAAATTTTACTACTTACTAGGTAACTATTTGTTAATATATATTATTTCACTTAAAGTCGTCATACATAATGTTACATATTATACTTATAACAAGTAAAAAAAAAAGTAATTATATTAATAAAATAATTACATAAATATTTTTGTTTTCTGTCCAATTTTGTGTAAGGGATGGGTATTTTCTGTACCTCTTTTACTTTATCATTGGCCAGCGGATCTCATTAACACCGTATAGATGGCCCCGGAAAATGTTTCATATATTTCACGCTGTATTAATATCGTTAGTTAATTATATAGGTCACGCCTCAACTTCGAAAACAATTGAATTGATTGGTCTAGCTTTTGCATAAATTCAGTCGTTGACAGCAATAATTAACAGAACAGAAATTAAGGTAATTACTTAAGTTTTAAAGTAGGTTATATCTTTATAAAACAACAATAATATAACTATATATATATTTGTCAGTCTTACTCATCAAGACCGATTGACAGAATAAAATATAATACGCATAATAATATATTTATGATGTTGAAAATCAAAATCAGACCTAAACAAAATAATGTGAATACTTTAATATATTTTACATCTGTATGTGAAGAATGTAATGTCATGATACTATTCTTCTCTCTCCAAGGTCTCCGCCATCTCCTTTCATATTCTACCAGTTATAATTAACAGTTGCCTACAAAATGTTTAGAGAACGGTATGTGTGACTTCTTAAGATTTATTTTACTCATTATCTATCTGTCGTACAATTTAAAGCTATAACTTTCTGATCTGACTCTTCTTATATACTACCGCAATCAAACTATAAAATGCATTAGGTACTTTAGAGCTCCTTTCCCATGGTATTTCGATGTAAAAGTTCTCATCAAAATCGATTTATTAGGTACATTTGCATCGTAGTAAAAATATTCATCCATCCATGGAAACTTTCTCATATATTATAAAACTTTACAAACGAGACAGCTAAGTGCATTTCAACATAAACGTGTAAAACCAGCCATTTTATTGTTATTTTATTAGAAGATAAGTTATCATTTAATGGAATATTTTATTATAGTTATTTGTGTGAACCTTAATAAAAGGGAAAAGTTGGTTAATATTAGAAAATATTTTTATTCATAAACCGACATAAAACTTGCAGATTACGAAACCCAATTACCTGTGCGAAATATGCGAGTGCAATTACCACTGAGGAGTCAATGAAAACTTCCCAAGGCTCATAGCGGTGTAATTACTGGGGCTCGCAAACGAAGCAGAAGGCTGTAATGAGTGTAATGATAGGCATCAATGACACGCCGGACGTCCGTCCTTTGGAAACGACGACGGAAAATGTCGCACAAAGGTTAAAAGGATGTTAGTTACAATACAACATTTTGAACTGAACGATGTTGACCGAGTTGTTCAAACTAGCTGTTTGTTGAAACCTGTGTGAATATTCAACGAGTTTGCGCCAACTAGAGCGTTACTTGCATTTAATATTTTGTAATAATTTTCAAAATTTTATAGGTATGTAGAACAAAAAATGTTAAAATAAAATAAGAAAATTCTTTTATTTGTGATGGATAATGGCTTTTGTTTGTAACTTCGATCGAATGCATTTTTTTGAACTGTATACAATATACATACATGACTCGTAGGTAAAACTACATTTACTAAAACCCTAATACGTATCTTCGTTCAAGTGCAAGACAGATACCTACTATTGATTAGATTTGAATAAAATAAAAATTATTAAATCGAAGAACGGCCAGCGTCAAGAAGTTTTTATTTAGGCTTGTTTACTGGCATGACATTTAAATTCTACGATAACATGTGATCAATAAAGTTCGTCTTGCGGCATCGCATCGCAGCAGTCAGTGCGCCGATTACATATTTAATAACACCGAATTCCGAAGACATTGCTTAAAATGTTAATCATAGCAACTAGGATATCGACACATTGATGTCAATTTCATCAACTCTATGATATTATATGTTGCGATATGATCTGCAGGTAAATATTTTGAAATAAATTTCAATATTGACCAAGAACCATGAGTCTAGTGTAATTGCGTTGGTGAGATGTTCATTCATATCCAATCAATCTTAGAAAACAAAGAGTCAAAGCAGAGATAATTTCTCTACTAGGTCTAAAATCTGCGTGTTTAATTATCTACTTATGTAAATTTTGAGCACTTTCAAACTCTGTACAACTTTCAAATGTACTCTGAAGTATATTTGTTGTACGACTAATCATACAGCTATATTTATTCTATGGTTGCTTTTTTAATATACCTACAAGATTGTTTTGTATGTTTTATCATAAGTATCAGCCTACGTGTAAAAAAGAGAGATCATTATGAGCTGTAGGCGTTAACACCAACACAAAGCTTTTTGTTTAGATGTCATTAAGAGTTGTCCTACTATATAGTTGTTAAAAGCCTTTGAACTAGTATGTATAGACAAATAAGGCAGATGTCACTAAATTCCTAGTTTACGGAATCCTAGAGAGAAATCGGAAGTTTTTACACTAGCATATATATTTGTAAATATATCACTTCCAAAACATGTACTTGGAGTTGTACATACTAATGATTTACATTAACTTACTTCATAATTTCTAAATCAGGCAGTCATGTAAGCAAAATATGAAATTTAATAAGTTGGTGACAGGGTGGTTACCAAAGACAGAGCTCGGCTGAAATACGATAGGGCAGCACGTGTCGATTTTCTGCTCCAATAGGCAAATTAAGCGACGGCAAAATTTTAAGGAAAATATTTTATTAGGTGGCTATCTGTTTTAGAACTAATATTCATCATAATCTTGAATTGAATAAATAAATTAAATTATCTAATAATAACTATAGTAATTCTGAGCCTATAGAGTTCTCACTAAATTCTCGTAAATAGATGTAATAAGTACCCGTAACTAATAGCTTTATTATTTATCTTTTTAGCTCATTATAATATAGAAAAAAATATGTTCGTGTTGTACCTAGCATAAAACTCTTTTACAAAACGTGTGAAAATTTCGTATCGTGCGAAATCTGAACGCGTGGGACTATTAGCGTGGGGAACTTCGGGAGTTGGGAACTATTGTCCTTGTATCTTATGTCCTAGCTGATTAGTAACTATAGTAGCTTACACTGTGTTTTATAGTTGACACTAAACAATACATGTGTGTTTATATGGTCGTGTGGGAATCAGCATTTTGTGCGAAGGCGACTTTTGTTGTTCTATAATCTCACGACCCGCTGTTTATTTAGTGTTTCTCACACTCACTATTACTTGAGATCAATTACCGTGTATTCCTGTGCTAAGATACAATTGTGGCCGCCATAAACGGGGAAGTAAAATCTTACGTCGAACTTTAATTAAGAACTACAAGCTTCCGCGTATTGTTGGTATTGATTTAATCGTGTATGAACGCACGCGATCATATATACATCGATATTTTTTAATAATCATGCTTCTTCAATATTCGTTTTATTCGTACTTTTACATTCGTAATTATAATACTGGAATTTCGGAGCTTTACAAAGCCGATCGCTTCGCTACATTATTCCTCAAAATCTAGTCTCTATATAACTCTTCAAATACAAAATATGCAAATTCAAAATATGTATGACGCCAGTTTCGGCATAAGTGTATTAAAAAATGCGTATAAAAAGGCAACGCATCAGTGAGTCTTTCTGCGCATGGAAGGTACGGTGGTTATTTAACATCAGTCAACCTGCAAATCCGCACGTTTGCATTGGTCTATCCGCATGCTTTGATATAAAAAAAATAGGCTGAGACGATACTATCGCAGTAAGGCAGCCCGCTCTCTTGGGAGCTGAACAACCACATGTGACGTCACGGGAACGTCTCCCGACTCTTGATCACGTACCCGCTCGAAGCACACGTCTCTGTTCCATTTATTCCCAGAAATACTACAAATACCACCCGTAGATATTTTCTCATTTATAATGGATGATTCACTTCTGGATAACCTTGAACTTCCAATACTGTGTTGTTATAAATTGACGAGTACCTACGTTTAGTTTTACCATGAATAATACGGAAGTATTTAAATATATTTTCGGTACTATAATAATGTGTGAGAATTATATAGAGGTGTGATAATTATTGTTTCCGATTATGCGATAAATTAATTAAGTAAACACCTGTCTTAACTGCAGTTTAATGTCGATGACTCAATACTTGTAATTACTAAACTAACAAGTCAGAGACTAATCAAGAATATAATGGTGGTGATGAGCAAGCAAATGATTGCATATAGTATAAATACTACTTAATATAAATTTTATGCAGTTCCTACCTACTATTGCACAAGACCGCAGATCATATTATACCTTAAGAAGATAAGAAGTTGTTAAATGGTTTTTAGTGTTGACCACGTACATCCTGTAGCCTAGAATAACTTGACTATTTCCAGGCCGAAACACCGCGTTTTGCGCAAACAAAGTAAAGCGATGAAGAAACAAACGGAGCTCCACGTTCGCCGAACATTACAATTCCCAAACCGTCCCGTGCTACACGCTGGATGTTATCGTCCTTTTGTTCACGGCTAACTTGCTACACAATAATTAATAAAACCCGTACATGTCCTGAATTCTCTCGCAACGATGTTAAAAATAAAAGCATCTGCGAACACGAATGTAAACATTTTTATTTCCATCTCGTCAAATGCGTCATTTATGAGAAGGCACATGGCGAGGCGAGCCGTGATGTCGAACATGTGAAATGGGCCGGTGAATACACGGAGCGATTCGATACAGGAGGAGGCGACAGATGAGGAGTCTCCGCAGTGGACACGGGTCAGTGAGACACAATGAAGCACTTCCTGCGTGCGCCGCCGCCGGCCTGCGAGCGCGACCAAGGACAAGCCAACTGACACGCGAGCAACTGCCCCGCGTCGCCTCTGCTCTCATTATCTGATAATGTAGACTTGAAGCATTATCGGAAACTAAAGCCACGAACATTTACAATTTTATTTAAATAGATTGATTTGGTTCATGAAACTTTATACAATAATAATGTCTTATAAAATTAGGCAGCACGCAATTTCCATGATCACTAACTACATGGAATATTTATTTACTTTTTTACCAACGAATAACGATGGAAACATCATCTGATTCAATTGATGTGAAATTAAATCTTAAGCTTGACTTATTCCACATAGGGCGTAAGATATAATTAATTAAATTGAATAGCAACCCGCGCAGGATAAAAAGAGCGTGGTCCAGGTGAAGCGGGTGACCGCGGCTGACCTCGTGCCAATTACTCGCCCATTAGCACTGGACACAATACGCCGCCATTAGGCGGATGTCCACCTCCACGACCCGGCACCCGCTCAATTTGCATTTGTTTGGAATTAGATCGTCACCAGCTTTGTGTCACCTGTAATTCGACTGCATCCTGTAGAGAGCCTACTGTAACTACTACGCTACAAGAATCGTCACCATTATGACCAAATTTAAAAAAATGCGTCCAACATTTGAGTCTCATTTACGGTTGCAAACTGTTCTAGTAGTATTCATATTGTGAAGTCAATATGTCAAACAGTATCAGTAAAGGTTTGTCAAATAAATTCTAATTTAGGTACAAGTACCTAGTCCATCATTGGAAGATGTTCATTGAAAATGTTTCAATGAACATCTTGAAAATCTATAGAAATTATTTCGAAATAACAATGATCTAATATCCTAATAACTACGTCGTATAAATCTAACTATGTAGTTAGATTTCACGATTTTTTTCGTGCTAAGCCTGTCACATCCATCGCATCTACAAGAACTTCATACACAATATTTCCTTATTATATCGAAACCCAGGTATAAAAATCTATATTTTTGCTCGACAAATCTTCAGACAGGTGGTAATGACAAATGAGACGTTACATCTTATCTCGGGCAAAAGATGTATCACCAGTTTACTCTGCGGAGTGAAATGTCGCGCGACGTCGTTAGCAAACCCATCTTGTTCAAGTGTTGGAAAAATCTTAAAAAAGTCTTTAAAAGGAAAAGAACTCGATCGGGTACACAAATACTTGTCTATTTACTTGAAGCTTCCTAGAAAAGTATAAACGCAAATCGTAGATATAAATGGCAACTGTTTCTTGAATCTCTAGACTAATATTGTTGCATCTCTATATTTTAATACAACACTAGTTCCATACAATCTTTCATCCAACCCCTTCTGGTTAGTTTTCAGAAAACTCTGAAACACGTATTCATTAATTTGTTGCAAACAACCAAAATCCAATTTTCAAGTCACTAACTACAACGGTGTATAACTTTCATATAAACATTTTACACCCCTTTCATCCCCTTCGGGGTAAAATTTCAAAAAATCCTCTCTTAGTGCACACCTACACTCCCCCAGGGAACCTACATGCAAGATTTCATCCTACGCCCAGTACTTTCTACTGTACGTTGTCTGTCAGTCAGTTAGACACTCAGTAACGCAAAAGTTGTATATATATATAGATAAGTACCTATTCTTATATATACTTCATTTCAGTTCCCCTAATATTTTAAATTAACAAATAATTCAGCCAGACATCACTGCACTCTATTATTCTCATCTAAGTAGGTATTCTCAATTCTCATGAACCAATGAATAGCTAAAATATTATTTTAGGCAGGTATATTTTTGACTCAATGAAGTTGTAGTAATTTTGACATGGTAAATCCCTTACTTTACTATGCATAACTGGTAGGTATAACTATTATCATCTAGTCGATATCTCCATCCCTGATCCGTACTTACTAGTACGGATCTAGCGCTCGTCCCTCTGGAATTAACTTAGTATTTACATGAATTTATTACATGAATATGTTATAAAATTTTGCTTTACTATCAACTTAATCAGGGGAGCTACCTCAAATGACGCATTTTCATGCTGTTTGCTTGAAAATAATTTTATTAACGTTTTTTAGATGTTTTACATCAAAATATTACAGACATTCGGATGTGGCGTGCCGCCAGTTTCAGGCACCTTTCTGTTCGGTACAACAGACCAAGATATCAGTGACAGCGACGTCTTTCGTCTAAATATATTGTCCCGGCAGTGGGCTCTCCACTGATATGCAAATAAGCTGCGCAGAGATCGTAAACCGTTTCCTATCAGATCTTGTAATTCGGGGTTAAGACTTTTCTTTTTTGAAATTATACAGAAGATACTTTCTTTTTATGAGGCATAGAAAATGAAAATAAATGCACCGAAATAACATTCTGGATATACGATGTTAATTATGCCACAACGCCCACAAGAGATTGTGGAGATTAAATACATAGAAGGATTCCTTCTGAAGTAAAGAGTACCACTTGTCCTCTTTACTTCAGAAGGTGTCAATGTTAATTACGTAATTTTTAATTTGACTTTAAATTTTGGTATCATCGTCAAAGTGGAAGTAATTATAGTATTCCCAGACTAAGCCGCCTCTTCACTAATTTCTTTTTCGCAACTACAGTACCTAGTAGTAATAACAAATTTCTTTTTAAATTTCGCACGTAACAAATCTTTCGAATATACGGGTTGTAGCTGCCACTTGGTACACTTAATTTATACAATATGGTATGATAAAGTTGAGGAAGTTTCGTAACCTACTTCCGATTTAGTTATTCTTAACAGAAGTTTCATTAAAAAACAGGAATAAATTAAAATACTTAAACAAACCTATTTCATTTTCAAATTTATAATAATTATATTAATTTAAAAGTTAATTATACTTGGGCTCGACATTTGAAATAAAGTCTTGTATTAGAATTGGTTTTGTTCAATTTTATTTATAACGTACCTATTGACTGGGAGATAATGAAATTTAGCATATGCCATGTTAACATTATATTAAGTTGTGCGATAAAGTATAAATAAATTAAAATTAGAACCCGTAGTTGTGCAATAAAGTATAAATAAATTAAAATTAGATCGTATATTCGTAAATGGTCAGAATTAGACACCAATTTGTATTTCTGTAAATGACTGTGCACTCTACATTGGAAACAAAAGTTTTAGATAAATATTTTTTGTAACAAAATAGCTAAAAGATTTTTTTTTGTAAGGTAATTTATAGTAGTTATATATTCTTTCCTGTGAGAGATCAGTTCGGAGCTCACTCGAAGGATGCGACTGCATAATAGAATTGCCGCAGGTACGCACCCAGGTAGCACCTGTCACGTACAAATCTTGCAATCGTAAACATGAACCATTTCAACCATCTTTTTAGATTATATCAATTTAATAACTTCATGTAAAAAAACTTGTTTAGCAATTTAGGGGAATTAACTTTTTTGTAGTTGGTGCAAAAGAATCCTAGAAAGTGGTATACAAATATCTAGTAAAGTTAAAATTATCTGAAATCATTACTCCCGTGATAAATATTTGCATAATATAGATAAAGCTTTAATGGAATATGTACATTTATTACTAGAATACACAAATGAAGTGAGAAATTTTTTTATGTCACAATAGCATAATTGCTCTTGTGTCTTAAATTATAGAAAATAATACGGGTTGCTAGCACTGTTTTAACAAAAGCTTCTCTTCCTCCTCGTTCCCCTCATGGGCCTTCGAGGCGGACAATAGCGGTGGCTACATTTTTTGTGCGTGCGCCCGAGTACCTGCGAGTCGCAGCGAGGGGTGGACTCGTAGAATAAACGCTAGGACTGCCACATGTGGTGGTTGCTTTTGATAAATATACAACATTCGCTATTATTCAACTTATTGCTACGTCAGATCTGGCTGTGCCCGAAACTAAGATATTTACCATGAAAAATCGTTTTATGTCACACAAATATGCAATGCACATTATGGACAACATTGACCGCTAGAGTAGTAAACTTGAATAATATTACAATTTCAAGTTTACCACAAAAAGTTCTGTGATCGTAAAGTTTTGTAACTTTCAAGGTCTAATTTTACTTTTAAATTTCCCGATCGTGCTCATAATCTAAGTGACCAAAGGGTAATTACCCTTTACTATTTCGATTCGTCGAAGACTATTTATGTTTTATAACCTCTCATTTATAAGCGTCAACATAAAACAAAAAATATCGTAAGCTAGCGACGAGCGACGCTGTATCGAAACATCAACGCACGCGCACGCTAGTTAGAAAAAGAGGCAAACAGGGCTGTCGGGCAAGTTCGTGCAGCGGGGCGCTCCTGTCGCCAGTGCCGCCGTCGACTGCGCCGTGGAACCACGCACTACGACCGCTCCTATAGTAAACACACCACACAAGTTTCTGTTGCAGTTACTACTTCAGAACCGGTTTTACTTCTTGTGATCAAAGTGACAAGCCCTGATTTTGTGGTCGCTCCGCCATCAGTGTTCGATTTAGTGTTTGTGACTACGCCAAAGTACGGTTTTTTTTAATGTGGTGAAGTGTTTTATGTGCTTGGATTTTAAAGTTTTTCATAATGCAATGACCTATGGATCGGGAATCGAGAGTGATTGGATTACTTAACCGATGCAGAATTGAATGAGGTGAGGACTAGGATATGATCGCGTATAGGTACTTGAGGGTAGAGAAATAAATGACTTGTAGAGTCGTTGAGCTTTGTGGAGGCGGTACAAACAAAACCCGTCGAATGGGGGAGCGCAGGAGAGAGCGCCATTGTTGACACGGCAAGCAAGCGTCGCTACACGAACCAGTCGACTCTATCGACTAAATTGTAGAGTCAAAAGCACTGTGTGCTGCCCTCTTTTGTTGTGTGTAAGCTCCACAGGGGCTTTAATTTAGAAAGCTAATACTGGAAAAGAGTACTCCTAAACGGAATAAGTATACCGGCAATTACCTACATATTATTATCAACATTCTTTCAATTCTCTATTAAAAATATGATGCTCTGCGTCACAATTAAAATAAACTGAATCATTTTCATAATACTAGATAGTACTGACAGATAAGATACCAGGTCTTCTACAATTCAGTAAGTCGTAATCTCAAAAACAATATACCGTCTCAAAGAAATAAACTAAATGTTATCAAAAGGGTAAATTAGTTACAAACAATTATCAGAAATAAAGCATTTATCACTGTTATGATATTGACAGCAGATAAGAAAAAAAGTACGGCAATCCGAGTAATGATTAAAGAATTTACTATAAGAAGTAGTATTGTTAACTATATCTAAATGAGTCATTACTCTTCGGGCGACCTTTCAAATATAAATAGAACAAACAATTACTCGGATGAGTAAATCAAAACGGTAATGAATGAAAGACATTATCGCATCCTGTCGACTCATGTCGCTCACATTTCACAGATCAAAATTCCAGATGTTCCCGCGCAGATAAACCATTTACAGAGACAATGTGGGCCAACATTGAGAACAAGAAAACTGAGAATAAAAAATCTTTTGTTTTTAAAATTAACACGTGCTAGCAGAATACACACACGCACAATGCCAATCTCAGAAAGTTTAAGTTAAACCATTACACTTCGGGTGAGAATAGAGAAAATATAGGGTTTCTTTGATTTTGTGTGTGTATTTCGAGTGTGTTATTGCTAACACTGGTGTCTGATTTTATTCAAGTCGCTTGTAGGCATCTGACATTACGTGTACGACTGGCTACCTACCGTCATTTTATGCTTATAAATCATATTGATGTTCTTACCCATACTCATTAAAAAACGTGAAAAATATTCCTATGATATACTTATTAAAGTTATACTACTTATGTAAGTTATACTTCCTCACGATATATGCTGAGCGGGGGACATTTTGGTACACCAAATTTATGTTTCTGTTTATGTAATGTTCTTTTGTACCAAATAAACATTTTTTATTTCTTTTTTTCTTTTAGTTTCGAAGGACCAGCAAAAATCCATGGTCCTTCAATTCCTACATTTAACACGCAAAAATAATTTCAGCTATAATGTTAACCAGTTTTCTTGCCACTTATAATAATATAAAATTTGTAAGATGAGTATTCAATGTCGTAGAAGTTGTAAGCTATTATCATTTAGTTTACGGCTAAATAATCAAGACAAAAAGCATCACTGTATGCCCCAGTAATGAACATTCCAGTTACATCATTCAATGTATTTTTTTTTTGGTCCTAAAAATTGCGAGCAACCCAATAAAGTTAGTTACAGAGATTTAAGCTGAAGAATTTCGCTCTAAGATATAAAATAATTATAAGTTTCCTATTACTTGTTACAAAAATCTAATAATTCAATGTTTTCCATTAAAATATATATTTTGGTAAGATACCTATGCCATTTTTATAAACAATCAACACCAAAAGCTGTAGAATGGATCCAATTAAAAAAGTAGCGCACCACCTACATAGATATTATTTCAACGGCTAGTATCTAACAATAATTTATTAGGTATATATGTCATTGATGAATGAACATGCCGTCCTTATTTCATCAACCAATCTCATCACAATTATTTACTCTCACTAGAAAAGGTTCCTAACGCTTCAACAGAGAATTTATTTTCAGAGTTGATAAAATTTTACCAGAGTAGATTTACTGAGAAGTATCATTCTCAGTGCCCACATGGTATTTCTAAAATTGTTATAAACCTATATAAAAGGATAAGTATACAAAACTCCTAGGTAACCTTGCCCCTTCGTTCACAAAATCCCGAAAATCAAGATTAATTTCTGATCAGAGGTTTCTATTTTAAAGGCTAATTAATATTTTATATAGTTCATGTTTTTCCTACAGCCTTACCATTATGGAGAGAGAGATTTCCTTTGCATTATTTTACTTACCATCTGGACGGATGTGTGTGTAGTCTATAGTTATAGTATATAGTATGTAGTTGATCACGCGAACTTAGACCTCGACCAAAATTTTACAAAATTGTGAATATTTCAGAAACGAATGAACCGATTTTGATGCCCCATGAACTTAAAATTTCTATTGGCATATCCTACATACCTTTTAAATTTCATCAAAATCGGATCAACGGTTCGAAAGTTATCGCATTACAAATAAACAAACAAACATACATACATACACAAAATGTATTTTTGAAGTAGACCTTCATATCGATTACAAACTCGATTTTGATGAATGAAGATAAACCGATATTTAATGACTAAAAGCGCAGAATAACCACGCTGGAAGTTAGCTTTGATACCTGACATACTTTCATTGGTAATGTGCGCTGGCCGCTGCGTTTCTTAACTGTACTGTGGAAGTAACTGGCAAACGAGGCCTCACTAATTGCTTACAAAAACACAACCATTCCACAACCATCACTTCTGTCATCATCTTAATATTCATAAAGCCTGGAACAGACTGCTTGTGCAGTTTGATAGTATTATGATTGTATGACAATACCAAACAAAAATGGACTGTGAAGTTACCGTCGCTTTTTTTTACCATGAGTGAGTGCCTATTAGACAATAAATGGTAAACCACTACATTAACATTGGTAACAAAGTATCTAGTAGTAGTAGTTGTCTTTATTTAATTCTTCGTCATGATACAGAATCTTTTAAATATGAAGTACAAAAATAGACAAAAACTAACTGCCCTTCTAATATAAATGGAATATCATCAAAAACAGCTTACGTTGCATAACGAACATTACTAACACATTTATTTGCAATTCATATACAAAGCACCCAAAATTTCGCAATGAAAGCATTTGAACCGACACGTGTCGAATCAAGAACACTTTCAAGTCACACCACGTACTTATCCCTCTGTCCCTATCGTCTCTTTTAGAGACACATTTCATGCATGTGACAGTGGCAATAGCGGCTATAAATTGTATGCTGATATGGAAAAATGGAGCAAAACCGTTTTTATCGCCTCACATAGAATAGACGTCCCCGCATGTTGGCTCACCGGTTCTGCGGGATTACTTATTGCGGTTGGGAGAAAAAGCCACAGCTTCCCGAGTTGCGTGGGTTCGCGTGGGACTTCAACAGACATCTCGAACGCCCCAGGCTCAAATGTCAACCGCGACTGCGTAATTGCAGTCTTATCTTATTTACAACATTCGCAGACTGGAATAATCCAGTTAATATACAGGGTTGCCGTCTTGAATTATTTATGAAATCTCGCATCACATTACACATTTTATCAGCATTGAATTAAATATAGTGGAAACTTCAGGTCTGTATCGATCTATTACACTTACCTGAGATCTGACCGCGACATCTGTTACGCTCCGAAGTCGTTTCATTAAATATTCATTCGTATTCCAACTTTATATTTTTATATCTTTCTTATTTCGTATTCGATACTAGAAGCAACGTCATATTTATTACAGTAACCTTCCGTTGCGGCAGATGTTACCCACGTACCTACGTTTATTTATTTACTTTATGAAACGAATCTCATTTACCGTAAGTATATTCGCGGTTCGCGGTATGTTCCTTGAGCGTTGTGCGATGTTACAAAGTACTGTATCGGGATTTTAGAATAACGATGCTATTACCTTCCACCCGATAACCGCCCGTTTGTTTAGGGCAGTAATTGTGCCGCCAGATACAGCGGCGATAAATTACGGGTTCGAGGCGTAATGTATCGGAGAGGTGGAATTCGCGTTAACGAGTTATAGCTTACAGCTAGCTGCTCGAATGTGATCACTTGGACCCTATTCTCTATAAAATGAATTAGGGAATAAGAAGTGATACATCACATCGTGAATGCAATGAATTGTGCGCTCTTCGGAATCCTGTGTTGCACATCTGTGCAAATGCACAACGCCTTCTGTTACTTTCAATATTTAACCCTTTTAGTTTCAACCCCCTTGTTAACAACTGACACGTGTTTACAGCAGGCCTACAATCTTTTACGGAACGATTCCAATGCACCTCAGTAAAATTTAGAAACCTAAAATTAATTTAGGTTTCAAAGTGGATCGCGTTAAGAGATGATGTTAAGTCCCTTGGACTGCTGAATTAACGGAAACCACAGTTTGAATAGTAATGGATATAAAGCGATGATCACTATTAGCCTACGTTCAATAACAAATTAATTAGGTTAATATTTAAACAATATTATAAAAATCTTTATCTTTATCTCTATTCATGATAGGTAGTCGCAAAAAAAGAGTAAAGAAGCGTTTGAAGACACTGGCCTGAAATAAACATTACTGTGTCCAATATTCTTCAGTTTCGTTACCTAAGCTCTTATTAAAATCATAAACTGGCTTTTCTGCAACATTATTCAGTTTATAGCCGCAATTAAAAGTGAAGATCTGCATAAAAAACGAGGACGTCTTGCAATAAACCGTATCGGGTTATAAAAGATGGATTTAAACGAGATATCGTAACAAAGTGGATAGTAGCGTTAAGAACAGAGACGAGACAATCAAGTTCTGTTTCTCACGATTAGTAAAATAGTAAAAAAAATATAGTATGTGAATCCTGGTGGACGGGTACGTGCATACTGTGCGTTGGATGAGCCGTGCGACCGGGAACCTGTCGATGCATTCTAAAAAAAGTACAGAATTGCCACTATATCTACACGGTCCAACTCAGTTTCCAATTATATGGTACCCATCATGAAACATATACGATTACACAACTTGAGAATTTGAATGACAGTACAGATACCGTTCACGAAGAGATTAATTAACTACCAACACAATGTCTTTCTCCAAATGTTACAAAAATTAAACTATACATCTGTATACTGAATACTTTATGATTGCAGTTTGCGTGCGCGTAACTTACACTGACCAACGACATCCTCCACAAACATCATTATTTTTAATCTCTCATAATTTTCTGTTTTAATGAATTTTAAAAGGAGTACTAATGTACTCCTTAGAACCCCAGTGTAATCACTGGAGTTCTACTGTGCCTACTGGGAGACGAAATAAACACGTTTTTACTTTACCTACTTTTTTTTACTCTCAATAACATATGCAATCAGCCTTTATACAGACCATTTCCTTAAAAATAAAAGCTTGTTAAAACCAATTTATGTTTATACCTAAAAATATTTTTGTGGACCTGTTTTATAAGAAATTGATATAACACTGTAACATTTCTACTTTCCTTGCATTCGTACAATATTACAAGCATATCATGACACTATTTATTAGCTCAATGAGATCCTGGATTTTTACTTTTGATAACAATAAAGAAAAAAAATACATGTCAGTTCATAGCAAATTCAAATAGGTACCTACAAGTAACTTAATTTTTAGGCTATAGGTAAGATCAAGGCTTAAGTTTTAAATTGAGACACTTAAGTACCTACTTAAAAATATTTATTAGGTAAGGTAGATAATACACGAACGAACAAAACAAATAACGAGCCAAATAAATAAAAAGAAAAAGTTATAAAGTATTTTAAATCACAACATTTCCAAGTCAGTGAATGTAAAGTCATCAATCAGCAATGCATTTGCAACACAAATGTTTAGATGCCACCGACGACGAAGACGTAATAACTTTCCTGCCACGACGCAATGATTCAATCCCAATCCTATCCGAATAAAGTCGGGTAAAAACCCATTGCGTTCTTTAGTGGATTTATATAAAAAAACGTTATATACGGTATATACCTAAAGTTTTTTTTTATAAATCCACTAAATAACGTTTGAGTGAGATATCTCAACATACTTCGCAAAACCTCCTTACTTACCTACCTACCCCATATAAATACATCACAATCACGCCTTCACATTTTTCATGCCTAATTAACTAATTATTCTACCTTAAATTTTTATGGTCGAAAATTGCTCACTTGTGCTGAAAACCTTTTAATATTTAACTTTGTTATAGTGTGCAGCAGAAGATGGCGTGCATAGAACGGGAGAGGTATTAATCCAAGATGGGCCTCGCGCAGGCTTTGCTGGTGCTGTTAGTGTCCGCGGCTCATGCCTGGATGCCGGATGCCAGCGCCCGCATCGAACTCAAATATGGTAAGTAAAAATTAGCGACTTCTAATGCCGTCTATACATTATCGTAACATAGTTATGCAGTTCGCCAAACGGTGGCTTCGACGTACTTTGCTGGTTTTTACTTGCGGTAAAAAAGATCATAAACAAACTACGCAATGTACGTTCATTCGACTTGGCATCTGTGAGGGACGGCCTTGCCCAGCAGTGGGACACAACATTTGTAGTGTAATAAAATATTACAACTTCAGTTCTTGAAACCAAGCTCCACAACATAACGATTAAGTACTGTGTTTAGATACTACCTGCATGCGCCTGTGAATCAGGCTGAAAGTCATCTTTCAGCCTGATTCACAGGCGCATGGCATCCCAAGGCAAACCTTTTCTTCATCTTTCAACCTAAGAAAATATCTGTAAATGTATATTATACTAAGAAAATGTTACGTTTGTTTAAAGTAGGTTCCTTTGCTATTTTTTCTTAAATACTTATAGAAACAGAATTTCTCATAAAAGTATAGATTTGAGAGCAAAGATTTCCTCCGTTATTTTTTTTTATCATATCTCGCCTGGCTACCAGACGCAGGTGCATACAAGTTTCTGAGAGATTTGACAGACACGTGAGAATTTCCCAACCGTTTGTTATGAAATCTCAAACTACCATTGTTGTTTAATCGCTATACAATGGGAACATTGTTCGATTGATGTGCACAAAAATATATTTTAAGTAGGTAGGGATGAAAAATACGACTTTTATTCGCAAATGCGAGTGATCGTTTTTCACTTTGTTATTGAAGAATTAGATTCCCTAAACAAAATAGCACATCTATTTTATTTTCTTACAATACATTTTAAACTACTTACATGTTAAACTAAGCAGTTAAACTAAGATGTACCTACTAATACGAATAAATTGTAATCTAGACATTTCGACTCGACTTTATTTCAATAATGAATGAAGAGTTAATGTTTTATTCCAGTCTCGTATTCGGTTCTATTACCCCTGAGGTAGTAATTCTGAGAAAGTTTTAATGAATCCTTATGTTCCAGGCGATGACGCTTCAGAACAGTTCGTGGGCAACACGACGGCACCGGATCACTTCCGTATCTTGGACAAAGATGATTTCTCAATAATTGTGGGTGGAAGGTCAGTAACGATGCCTTAGGTACCAATTATTGTTTGCTTATTAGATTCATATTCCGTATTCCTATAGTTTATAGAAACATTCTGGGCCAGTGATTTCTAAAACATAATTCTACAAAGTTTAATATATATATATATATATATATATATATATATATATATATATATATATATATATATATATATATATATATATACATATATATATATATATGTATATACCTATTTGAATGGGTTATTTTATCCAATTTAAGTCATATAGTGGGTTGAGTATGAATACTTATTCTTATTTCACTTCGATTACGCAAAATTACCATCGAATGACATCAGTTATGTCCATAAAAGGAGCTCCTAAGTAAATGCAGTTGAATTTTGAACGATTTTCGCCAAGCTCTGAGCTGTAATGTAGCTCTCGCGGGCTTTTTAAGATGTGAATACGTAATCGGGACCCATCTAACAGCAGCTATAAATACATTTTATTTTATTACAGGAACACTGTCTACAACCTAAGTCTGTACGACCTGTCAGAGAATATGGAGCAGGTAAATTAACTTAGTTCTTAACAACTTATGTTCTCCGTACATAACACCCTAAAAACTTATTGATATGGATATGATCTTTGCTGCCAAACCAACTTCAATTCGTGAAATAAACCGTCGCAAAGGCAGCTTCACCAAATACCTAATAAACAGTCAGTCAACAGTTTTTAAGAAAGTACTTGAAAGCCTTGCCCAGCAGTGGGACACAACATTTGTAGTCTAACAAAATAAAATATTACAAAATATACATCACAGAAAATGAACAAAATTTTAATATTACAAAGGTGCATTAAATATGCTACAAAAGGGTTGGTACCACTTAGCTTGTGCCATGACGAAGAGCCATGACGCTGAATTTTGTAAAGTATAATTCTTGTCCATGACATTAGTAGGTACTACACCTATTTATTCCATGTTCTTGTCATAATCACCACATCTCCGCTGACTTTTAAAGAAGTAAAGAAAACAATCCACATCGCTGTCATATATTTAATAAAAAATACAGGGCAATTGATACCGTTATCATTTGCACTGTATTTTTTTATCAAACGTTTGCTGAACGGTAGCCCGATTGGTTCAGTTGTAGTTTTTGTAAAGTCCAGCTCGGTCGGCGACCTGCCGCAGACACCATAGCCATCGCTATCGCACTTGACAACAGGTTCATGTATCTAATCTTGCGCAAACAAGCACACTTCCCTATCACCTCCCAACATAAATAATCCAAGAACTGAAAATTGGACCTTCTTAACCTACAACGCATAACGGCTCAGGACGATGTAAATAAGAATGCTATGCCTAATTTGTTTACACTCGTAGTTTACCAGCCTTATTTCTGTGCTATCCGGCTGTATGTGCTCGCGCTGCAGCGCTATTTATTCTTAGTAACGTCATGGCATAGCCGATTACCCAGTGCGCTTTTTTTTTCAAATCGTATAAAATGATTTACCATATCACCTACATGTCCACTTAGATTACATATTTTAAATGGAAAGGCTTTTAACTTCGTCGGCCGGTCGGTACTGGACGATCTATCTACTTTTAAAAGTATGTACCTAGTTAACCACGCGGAAACGTTCTGTATCATTTTTAGTGAATCCCTGCGACTCGTATTTTTTTGTAAAAGGCATCCGTTACTATGTATAATGTTGTTGATACGAGCGAGTTGTGCTTCAATTTTATCCATCCAAATAAATAAATAGTTCAACAGCTATTTCCTCTTTCATAGATTTGATTGATACATCGACTGCAGATAGTTGATGAATTTTGAACTGAGTTTGTGAATGCCAAAATGTACGATACGAAGCAGACGATTAATGGGATCACAATGTGCGCATGAAATAAAAATACGAAACAGGCAACCGTGGGGCGACGCGAAGCTGAAATGGTTGGCACGGTGCCATTCCAGTCAGATATTGCTAAAGTTTGCCACGTCAAAAAACAAACGATGTTTACAAGCACACGCTAATGTCAAAATGTATAGGTACCATAATCAAAACAATTTGCAAAGCCATTTAGTACAGTGAAAGACATGGAAATAAAACTAGCGCCAAATCCGTTGGGATAGGCTTTTTCGCTCGGGTAAAACCATAACAAAACACACCTAAACCTTCCTCAGGAGTCACACCATCTATTAGCAAAAACCGTACAAAAATCCGTCCAATCACTTTTGAGGTTATCGCGTTTACATGTGTTTTATAATATGTAAGGGTAAGGATTATTCTAAAAATTCCCCTTCTAAAAATATTCCGCGAAAAATGCTTATTTCTTTTATATTTCGTCAAGTGAAGTAGATAATATCTATAGACTTGCTTAATCTTAATTGTCACATACCTAGAGACTATATGGTAGCGAGTCCTATACGAGCGACGATAATATTCGAATACTATTAAATTAAAGCCTAGATTCGTAGCCCATTAGATTCTATTAAACTCTCATTAAATACATAGTTGTTTACTCATTGCGGATATAGATCAAATATAAACTTTGCGCACACTGTGTCGATACTCTTTTTATATACAACTAGCTGCGCCCCAGGGCTTCAATCCCGTGGGAATATCGGGATAAAAAGTACCGTATGTGTTATTCCAGGTTATATTATATCCGTGTACCATATTCATAACAATCGGTACAGTAGATTTTGCGTGAAAGAGTAACAAACATACCTACATACACACATCCTCACTAACTTTCGCATTTATTGTAGGTAGGATTGTAGGCGACACACTTAGGATATTTATTATATACTAGGGCCTCCCTCGGGTAAAACCAAAAAGTAGCCTACTTTACTCCTGCACGTTTCGTCGTACCTCTGTGCCAAATTTCATAAAATCAACTCAATAGTCTTTAAGTTTATTCATTACAAACAAAATTACAAATATTTTCTCTTTAGTATAGGAAGTGTGGATTACTTTTCATACTGAAAGTATAGATTTAAAATTTAGGTTTTATCTAATTAATATTGTATTATAAGTGGATAATTAAAAGGTATACTGATACGCGTACCCCAATAATTGATAAACCTATAGGTGATTGAGCATTGAAATCTTGCGATAGGTTACAGATCCTAACTGTATGGCTTACCTAATCTATTTTTTCTTATTTGCAGCGTTTGGAATGGCAATCAACTGATGCTCATAGAGAATTATGTCAGTTAAAAGGAAAATCAGCAGACGAGTGTCAGAATTATCCCCGTGTAGCTGCGCGAACCCATGAACGCCTTTTGGTGTGCGGCACAAATGCTTTCAAGCCACTATGCCGTTGGTACCCTCGGCATGCACAGAGCCACCACCAAGAAGAATTCGACGGCTCTGGTCGTTGCCCTTACGATCCTCAACACAATTCTACCGCCATATTTGCTGGTAAGTATTTATAATCGTTAAAATTTCCCTTTAAATGTCAGAGATGTGTAGGTACGTACAAGATCGACCTTATTCGATTATATCCATTTCCTATTGGCGGCGTGATCACACATTGCGATGATGTTCGGAGAGATGGCACGACCCGCTCTGGCGCAGGCGAGGGTTGCGCCGAACACGACAAGATGGCTGCGATATCCATAGATTTATTATGTTTACAGTTAACTTACTATACAAAGGCTCGGTTGCGAATATAGTTCTTAGAATATACCAATCTGTCTGTATAACTTCGGTAATTTAGGACAGAATAATATACGGAAATATTTAACCTAAATTCGCACTTACCTATATATTCAAATCGCAAAACCTACCTATTTAACATATACTATCGATATAAGAATAACCGTGTCAATGCTACAAGAACCACAATTACAAGAACACAATAAAAATTTGACGGAAGAAATAATAGTTACTCCTAACCGTTCCCGCATTCATAATAAATTAGAAAATACTTAATCCTAATCAATATTCATGGTTGTTTCAGATGGTAAATTGTACACAGCAACAGCAGCAGATTTTTCAGGAACTGATCCGTTAATCTACAGAGAACCGGTGCGAACAGAGAGATCAGACCTTCGATTACTTAACGACCCCTCTTTCGTAGGAGCAATTTCCTCAACCAGTCACGTATATTTCTTCTACAGAGAAACTGCGGTTGAATATATGAACTGCGGGAAGGTCAGTAGCAATTCAGACTAATACCTAAGTAATTATTGCTAAATATTGATAAAAACGCACTTACGACAATTTAGTAAATACCAATTTATTTTACTAAGTATGACCCTTAACAGAATGTTATCTTTTTTTATCAGGCCGTGTATTCAAGAGTAGCAAGAGTATGTCTCAATGACATTGGAGGTCCTCATACATTCAGCGATCGATGGACTTCATTCTTAAAAACTCGTCTCAACTGCTCTATGCCTGGCGATTATCCATTTTACTTTGATGAAATTCGTAAGTATTCAAAATGCATAATGTATAGTATATGAATATTAACACTTCATGAAATATGCGTCCAAATCTAAAGTTTTGTAATTTATTTTATAGAAGCAACAACGGAACTCATCAATGGTATATACGGAAATGGTGGCAGTAGAAACGATATAGTATATGCAGTATTTACGACCCCTCAAAATGCAATTGGAGGTTCAGCAGTTTGTGCATTTGCTATGAGAGATATCTTGGATGCGTTCGAGGGACCATTTAAAGGGCAGGAGAATATGAACTCCAACTGGCTGCCTTTAGAAAAAGACAAAGTACCCGAACCAAGACCAGGATCTTGCGAAGAAGACAGTCGGACGCTTTCTGATTCAGCGGTGAATTTCATAAAAACTCATTCCTTAATGGACAAAGCAGTTCCATCTTTTTTGGCAAGACCAATCCTCATTAGAGTCAGTTTGCAATATAGATTCTCTGCAATTGCGGTTCATCCTCAAGTGCAAGCAATGAACGGAAACAAATACGACGTTATGTACGTCGGTACCGATGACGGTAGAGTCATAAAGGCTGTGAACGTAGCTGCTAATGAAGGAGATTTTTATGCCAGTGCAGATGAAGATAGTAAAAGTCCTGTAAGAACGGCTGTGATATCAGAGGTCCAAGTTCTACCTCAAGGGGTGCCAATTAAACAAATGCATGTGGCGCTAACAACGGAGAAGCTGATTGTAGCGTCTGGCGATATTATAAGAGCAGTGACTTTATCGTACTGCAGCAATGTTCTCTCATGCAGGTAAACAGAACGACATTCCATATCTTCATATCTACTTTGATATAAATGACAACAAAATATTAGGTATCCGGTTTCATTGTCAATATTTTTTACTCACATTTGTTTTTTTTTACAGAGAATGCGTCGCATTGCAAGATCCTCACTGTGCTTGGGATTCTAAACAACAACAGTGTTCTTGGGTAGGAAACAGGCAATTTCCAAATCCTGAGAGATTTCTACAAAATGTAGAATATGGAAAGACTGATATATGTAATAAGTTGCCAGCCCTTTCGACAGGTCACAGTAATAAAAATCCTGGAACGAAAAAACCGAAACTTTCTCATTCAGACGATATACAGAATGAAATATTAATAGAAGTTGTTGAAACGAATGTTTTATCAGATGATAAACCCACCAATAATAACAAACATGGAACAGGTAACTATTTTATAAGTACGGTATCCCAAGATATACTTAAACATTTCTTCCCTCATGTATTCGCCGCTTATTCCAAAAAAATTGTTATAGTAGCAAATTTGCACATCTTGTAGTTGTAAAGTTTATGTATCACCATCGCCAAGTATTACGAATACTTGGTTTATCTTTGAGTTGTTTTTTTTTACATATTCAAGACATTGCACAATTTATTAAAAGCAGGTATCTTGAACTTAATAATTTATTCTTTTTAGATTCATTAACGGTGGAAGCCGCCGACGGGAACATTTACACTTCGCAAGCATTGCTAACGGCGGTGGTAGCGTCATGCTTGGTCACGCTGATGGTGGGATTCGTCATTGGATATCTGTTCTCTCGCAGATTTCGACATCCTTTTTTTGCCGATACGTCGCCCTTCAATGAACAACATAATCATCTAAATAGGTAAATCCCCTAAATGTAGATTGTGAAACAGTAGTTTTCTATTACAGACAATTTTTTATGATTTCCAGATATGTGAGTTTAGAGCAATACATTATTTTTTTTTAAATCTTTTCGTTGAATTTTGAACGCTTAATAGCACACATCACATTGACAATTTAAAGGCGCAACACGCCGCAACAACACGCATGCAACATGCATTGGCAGTATTTTCGCTATACCATATCAATGGACTATAATACCTATGCTATATGTGTATAATAAATTCTGTAAATACATTTTTATAATTACAGGTTAAGTCCCTTGGAAACTCCACTCAATGCTAATTCGGGATACATGCCTCCGCGATCTAAAAACGTGAACATGGTCGCCAACGTTTGTCCACTAGCAAAGCAGGACAATCTCCACCTGGATCTCGGCAAGGACAGGCCGCTAGACTTAAGAAACTCTACGGAGTCACTAGACAAAGATCTAAAGTGCGGCACTCTACAAAAAGTGAAAAAAACTTATATTTGAAAAATACCCAACAAAACTATGTATGGTTCTATTACCAAGTAACGCGGATGGTGACGATGTGAATTTACGTCGCGTGTGCCAAGTCTTCCGATTGAGTCGGTTAGAGTGTGTTCAGTGCTAGCATGTGGTCGACGATTGTAAATATTGTTGTTATGTATAATGTACAGTTTTCATGGTTGAAACTACTGACTTAGTTACTTCGTTAAAAAACAATCTCGTATTTACGACCAATATGTAAAATTGTTTTTAGTTAGAATATTTGATACTTACCTACTTGGTATATGCAGATTGCCGATTTTAAGTATTCAATTAATATTTCTACATTCCATAAACGTTTGTAAATATCTAAGGCTATTTAGTTAAATTGTATATATGTAACGCGATTATTTTATTTATAGCAAAGGGCTCAAATTCTATTCAGCGTAATTAAAAACAAAAAATATGTATCAGTTCCATCGCTATTACAAATACTGCGGTTCTCTTGCACGTGACTTTCAGATGTGCACTACCTTTTTCACCTACCTATGTAGATTATAATTTTTAGCTTGCGAAATAACGTAGGTCTACATTCAAATTGTAAACTTGAACCCTTGTGGTAGCTAGTAATGTGGGGTCCGGTTTAACTACCCCCAATTGTACATGTTATGCTGCGTGCATGGTATGCATGTAAGATAATGTAAAATATTTTACAGTAAACAATATAAATTTTAATAGATATGAAATTGTCGATAAAATGATAGCATTAACTGCTGTGCTAAGTGCATAGTGCCTTGTAGGTTGCCAATTTAGTGCCTAATGTAATTTAGAATACAATTTGGAGAATATGAATAATGTTAAACCTCTTGTTATATTTCAGTCTACATAAAATGAACTGAACCAAGCTTACTAAATTTGTAAATAAAGGATTTATATATGTATATGCAAAAGTTTAAAGAATTAGCAAATAATTCATATTAAATCTCATAGTAAAAATAAGTCTTGGTTCTAATTTGCTATGCTTTATTATGAAACATCCTCAGTATTTATGTTTGTAAAAAATTGATAACTATGCCCTTGAAATTGAAAAAACAGGCTGATTATAACCACCATATCTAAATTTAAGATGTATTCCCACCGTAAATTTATCAAAGTCTGTAAGTTAAGCAGATAAACTTCCTGTAAATACTACCTACATGTAAGTGGTAATTTATAAAAAATGAAATGGTATTGTCTTGTATTACAATCATAATCATGGATACATAGTAGAAATATATTTTATTTTATATAATTCTTAGGTAACACTATATTTTTTTTACAATTGTATTTTCTGTGTTGATAAAAATAACTGTGTACTATTGCTAGATTTCATACTTCAGATGATTTATTTGTATGTTTGTTTCCTATATTAAAATAAAACAGTTAAATGCCTAGCAATTCTATCAATATCACATGATAGTGGAGAAATATAAGTATTATTAAATAAACATTGTTTTCTTTACTACTTTCATTATAAAAAAGTGGTGGTGCAGTGGTCCAGTGGTAAAGACCAAACCCCTGTGGTTGAAAGGTCCCTTTTTCGAATCTTATTCAAGCCACATAGTTTGTATACCAATTTAACTCACATGTACATACTGGTTTTCATTTCATCCACTTGCTTCCGGTGAAAGAAAACATTGACCGTTTAGTTCACTAGTGTGTATATGACTACTTACCACTAGATTGCGGTAGTCATAAAAGCCATGTTTTTAGCCTTTAGGTGACTTGAAAAATATCTGACACCAGTGTTAACAATAACACAATTGATAAAGAAAAAGATTACACAAAAGTAAATGCTCAGTCTAATGGTTAATGAACTAAGACTCTGATATATTGTGGAATATTATGTAGTTAATATAATTACATATAAACTGTCGCTTTTCATCTGGAGTTTTGACAATATTAGTATCAATATTCATGGTGACACTATGTATACCATCATCACAACCTAGAGCTTCTTTTTTTATTTCAGGATATCCTTCTTGAAGCAGTATGAAATTATGAAGTACACATGCTGCATTTAGTATTCTTTCTACTGCCTCAGGGTTGCAAAAGTCTAAATGACTCAGTTTTGTAAATTTCTCTTTCAACAACTCAAATGCATGACCTATATAACTTCTTGTTCTCCAATGGACTTCATTAAATTTCATTTCTTCACTTGTTAATAACTCCTCAGTTGAAAAAGGAGTCAGTAAATTGTATTTCAATTTATACTCTGCATCGCCAAGAATATGATTATCAAAATCTACAGAGCTTTTCAGTTC
Source organism: Plodia interpunctella (assembly GCF_027563975.2). Taxonomy (NCBI): domain Eukaryota; kingdom Metazoa; phylum Arthropoda; class Insecta; order Lepidoptera; family Pyralidae; genus Plodia; species Plodia interpunctella. The sequence continues at coordinate 5,467,739 of NC_071295.1, forward strand.
ATGTGACAGTTTGCTTTCTTTGAAGACTTTGTTTTTCTTTGTCTTCCCAACAGATCCTACATGTATATGAGTGAACATGAGGGATTCATCACACACAGCTTGTAATAAGACAGTATCTGGCAAATACTTCTTAGTTCTCCTAGAACCCACTTTAAAACGACATGCATCAATGAAACCTACACAATTAGGAAATTGAAATCTACTATTTACCTTTAGTCTAGTAATATGCTGTTCATCAAGTGATGGCCAATTTATAAAATAGTCCTTTAGGTCTGAAAGCATAGCAACAATTTCATAAAAAATGCTGCTTACTGATGACCTCTGTAGAATAAATAATGCCGCCACATCATTGAAAGATAAGTCAGTAGTTAGAAGATACAAAAATATGTGAATTTTCTTATGTAGTGACGCCCTAGTGTTGTCTGATTTAATATTCTCGTGTAAATATGTGACCAATGCCTGTAAAAAGTAACAAATAAATTAGTATGTTTATTGGTATTATAATAAAACGTGTTCACATAGATACCTACAAAATAATAATTGATGTAAGTACTTACTTCAACTGTTGATTTCTTCAATTTAAGGTGAGTTTTATAATCATCCTCATTAAAAGTTTTCACAGTTTGTTCATAAAATCCTGTATTCTTATATTTATGACATTTTGAATTGTAATCAGATTTTACACGACGCTCATCCACAGACTGTAGAACATTATTAAAATCCTTTCTCAGGACTTCATTAAATGCATTCATATTTTCGACATTTTCATAAATAACATTAGCCACTGTAACGGCTAATCTATTTATAGTCAAATTGCTATCACTTTCTAAAAATAGTTCTGTGATAAAATGTACATCAAAAGTATTCATTTTCAGCAAAATAGCATTAAAATATTTATTCACATAACAATAATAACAACATAAAAATCTTCTTGTTTTATTATTTTGGTGTTGGGTTGTACATAACTTGTGAAAAAAATAGATAAACGAAAATTGTGATTCTGATGTTGGACGTGAGATGTGACTTTGACATTGTGACCAATGGAATGGACAATGGACCAACCCGGGACCAACTAAACCAAATCGTGTTGTTTTGACATTTTGTTGTGACAGACAGTGACAAAGTTGTAAAAATAAAGTCATGACATTGACATGGCACGCTGGGCGACCGGCCGGCCGCACATGTTTAATAGGGCATATTACGCAAAGCTCAGCGCCCTACTGTTACAACTAAGGTACACAAACATTGCCAATAGGGGAAAAATGTGTAGTAATCATTTTTCCCGCCAGAGTACAGCACTGTATGTTAGGTACACAAAAGCTTTGCCGCCTTTTGCTATGTCGATTAAAACGTTTATTTTAGAGCACTATAATAATCATTTCCGTGCCTTGATGAATCAAGGAACTTAAGAACCGACTTAAAAGAGGGACTTAAACTAGCGGCGCAGCGACTCTACGATATGGTGGAGGCGGCAGAGGCAAGGAAGGAAAAGGACAAGGACGCCACTTTTTCAGTGGAACCGACCACCGGACAGCAACCCGCGCCCGTCATGATGCGCTTGGAAGAGCAAACCCAGCTACTCCAGGAGCACGGTAGAAGAATGGGGGAGCAGCTCCCCCATTCTTCTATGGGGGAAGCAATGTAGGAGCAGAAGGGGCTGCTGAAACGCCTAGAGGAAAAGGCGGTCACGTACGCAAGCATCGCAGCCGCTCCCAGTCGCCCCGAAACAAGTCCGGCGTTAGAGAGGGGATCGCTCCACTCCATAATGATCGCATCAAAGGACGTGGTAGAGACCGGAGATGACGTCCTGGAAAAAGTGCGACAAGCGGTAGACCCAAAAGAGGGCTGAGTGAGGGTAGAAAGAGTAAGGAAAGTTAAGGATAGAAGGATAGTAATGGGATTCGGGACCAAGGAGGAAAAGGATAGGGCGAAGGAGAGAATCCAAAAAAAAGGAGTCGGCCTCACAGTGGAGGAAGTCAAAAACAAGGACCCGCTGGGGGTGGAGGATGAGTCGCCCTTGGTCCAATGCTCGCGCTGCTTGGTGTACGGTCACAGTCGAAGGCAATGTACCGAAACTGTCGACGTGTGCAGCCACTGCAGCGGACACCCCACATGCGGGCGGCGTGTTCAGACTGGAGGGCGAACGTGCCGGCTAACCACACCACATACCATAACGCCTTCAGTCGGGACTGTCCTGTGAGGCGGAGATGGGATGACCTGGCCAGGTCAGATCAGGACATTTCAATGCACCAGGGATGGCTCGGAAACAGTCAAAGCGGCAATCGCAATACTTGATCAAGCCATCCCAGCGCGAATATGATCGGAACACACCACGAGTAACATAGTGGTGGTCAGAGCAATAATCGGAGAGGAGGAAATAGGACTGATCTCCCTGTATTTCGAGCCGGACACACCCATTGAACCCTACCTGAACCAACTCGGACAGATCGTGCGCACGCTGAAGCCACTCCGCATCATCATGGGGGGAGACCTGAACCAAAGCCAAAAGTCCATGGTGGGGAAGCCTGACAGCGGATAGGCAGGGGTCAGAGACGGCAGGAGCTATAGCGGAGCTGGATCTTCACGTCCTCAATGTTGGGGACACTCCAACCTTTTATATCTTAAGGAGAGGTGAGGAGGTATCCAGCATTGTCACACAAATAGCAGAAGAAACCATACCTAAAACCAAGGCACGCAGACTAAGCCTACCGTGGTGGACGTCGGAGCTCGAGGAATCGAAGGAGATGGTCCGCAGGAAACGCCGATTCCGCTGTGCCGCTCCGATTCGCCGTGACCATGTAATCGCTCAATACCTCGAGCAAAAAGCGAGGTACGAAAAAGAGGTCAAGGTTCGCAGGCGCAGGTTCGCAGTTGGAAGGCATTCTGCGAGAAGCAGGACAGGGAGGGCATGTGGGAGATTTACAGGGTGATAGGCAGGACGGCAGAGGCACGAGGAGGTTCCACTGGTAAGAGAGGGAAAGGACCTCGATATGGAACAGTCTGTAGGATGGTTGGCGGAGTCCTTTTATCTAAGGGATAGTGACCCCCAAGGCGCACAGACCCATAGGGCTACTGCCGGTGCTGGGAAAGATCCTAGAGAAACTGCTGGTCCGGAGGCTGAAATGGCATCTCCACTCGGGGATCTCCACTCGCCAGTACGGTTTTATGCCGCAAAGGAGCACCGAGGACGCCCTCTATGACCTGGTACACCACATTCGCAAGAATGTGGAGAACAAAAAGATACTCTGGTGTCCCTCGACATAGAGGGCGCCTTCGACAATGCATGGTGGCCGTCCATAAAGCTAAGACTGGCTGAGGAAAAATGCCCCGTCAACTTAAGGAGAGTCATGGACAGCTATCTGGATGGCAGAAGGGTGGTGGTGAGATACGGTGGAAGCGTGGCAGAAAGAGCTACCAACAAAGGCTGCGTCCAAGGGTCCATCGGGGGCCCTCTATTGTGGAACCTCCTTCTGAACCCACTCCTCAAGGAACTAGAAAATAGGGGCGAGTACTGCCATGCGTTCGCGGATGACGTGGTGATGGTCTTCGTGGGGGACACGGCACTTGAGATCGAGAGGCGTGCCAATGCGGCTCTTGCCTATGTCCAGCAGTGGGGGGTGCAAAACAAACTGAAGTTTGCGCCTCAAAAGACGAACGCAATAGTCCTAACACGCAAGCTGAAGTACGACACCCCGCGCCTGGACATGGGTGGGATGGGCATTGGCATGTCCAAAGAGATCAAGCTCTTAGGACTCTGGATAGACGCAGGCCTAACGTTCAACGCCCATGTTGCATATACATGTAACAAGGCGTTGGCGTTGCACGGGCAGCTCTCCGGAGCTGCAAGAGTAAGCTGGGGACTCCACGGGGACATCATCAGGTCCATATACACCGCGGTGATAGTCCCGATCGTGACGTATGCTGCGGCTGTGTGGGATCCGGCGGTAAATAAGCCTGGCGTGCAGAAAAGGCTGAATATAGTGCAGAGGGGCTTCGCTCAGAGGATCTGTAGGTCATACCGAACCGTCTCTCTCAACGCCGCGCTGGTGCTGGCCGGCATCCTTCCCTTGCACCTCAAGGTTCGGGAAGCCGCTGCCTTGTACGAGGCCAGAAAAGGATTACCGGTCGCATTACTGGGCGATAGAGAGGTGGAGCGGAGGGTGAGGTCACGAAACCAAAACCCGAAAACTATCGTATGGCACGGTCTACCAGGCCGAACTGTTTGCCATTTGCGAGGCGGCAAGGTTTGCCCAAAAAAGCAACCGGGTGACCTTCGGTATTTACAGCGACTGCCGCTCTGCATTAAAAACGTTGGCCAACAGCGGCTCGACCCACCCTCTGGCCCTGGAGACCCGCAAAAACATCAAGCTGTGCCAGATCCAGCGCAAATCAGTGCATCTGTACTGGATCAAAGCACACGCCGGGCTCCAGGGCAACGAGAGGGCTGACCAGCTGGCAAAATATGCAGCACTGCGCGTCAAGAGACAACCAGACTACGACCTATGTCCTGTTTCATTCGTCAGGCGACTGATCAGGAACCAGTCGCTTGAGGAGTGGAACGGGAGGTACGTCACTGGAGAAACCGCCGGAACCACCAAGGCATTCTTACCGGATGCAGTCGCGGCATACAAAATAGTCAAGGAGATAGGACCAAAGGCAGAGCTCGCCCAGATCCTGACAGGGCACGGTGGATTCTCCGAGTACTTGTACAGATTCAAGCGCAAGGAGAGTCCATCGTGCATCTGCGACGACGCGGAGGATTGAGGTTGGGACGCACTCTCTGGATAGAAGAATTACACATCCTGATGGCAAAAAAAGAGGATAGGGATAGACTGATGGAGTACTGCACCAAGGTGGCGAAGATTGTAACAAAAAGAAACAGTAATAGATAGAAATAATAAATAGGCAAAACATGTTAACATAAATAGAAGTAGAACTGTTTGTATAGAAATAGAAATAAAACGACTCTAATCATTTTAGAGGAAGACTAAACCGCTGCGGAAAGGGGTTTTAGCCGGTAGGAGTCCGGCACTACCTGGGCTTCCCTTCCCAGGTGCCCATAATGGGTTTCCCCTGCTCCGCAATCGGTATTTATTTTAAAAAACCCTATAGACGGTTTTTTGTGTTTATTGGTGTATCACAAATAGTGCAACAATGGACTTGAATCATTTAGCAAATTCATCTTGTATTTTTATTACACTTTGTGTTCGGAAGCCTATTCATAATCTCCATCAATAATCCACTAAATCCTTCTTGTTTTCTTTTAAACTCGCACCACGAAGTAGGTATTTTAGTCGTAAATCTTCAAACATATTCAAAATTGGCGCTTTTTGCCAATGGCATTGGCAATGTTTGTTAACCCTAGTTGTACCAGAGCGCCATCTGAGCTTTGCGTAATGGAGGCAAAAAGCGCCAATTTTCAATATTGTTGCAGATTTACGATCAAAAATACCTTCTATGCAATCGTGGTACCAGTTTAAATGAAAAAGGAAGGATTTAGCGGATTATCCTGAAAATAATAACACTATTTTAGGTTATGTTCTGCATTATTTGGTCAACTGTGGTCATAAACTGAACTTGATTTTGACTGAAGCTCTTACCTGTATAAAGTCCATATTGTAGTATATGTGAGCCTACATATACTGTCTCGTGTGTCTAGTAGATAATGTCACTACATTAGTGTCACGAGAGCCGTAGGTGAGTGTGAATGTAGGAGACGGTTATCACTAGGACATTGCAGAGCCAGTGACGAACAGACGCTAAATTCCCAGTAGTTACACACATTTTAATAAGTCTTCACGTGTGAAGTGTTCCGAGCTTTTTTTCTACCATTTACTGGCTCGAAAATTTTACAACGTGAGGCGTATCCCATAGTTTTTGAAGTTTTTTTATCTTATGGAATACGACTTTTCCTATGCTACATTGTTGTATATTTTTACTTACGAATGCTTACATAATGAAAGGATTAATAAACTACTCCAAAATAAACGTTTTAATAGACAGCAAAAGTCGGCAAAGCTTTTATGTACCTAACATACAGTGCTGTACTCTGGCGGGATAAATGTGCGTGCAGTAATACTCCGTATAAAGACTTGATATTATGTACTTATATAAGCGGTCAAAAAAGTACATAGGTCGTGGATTTAGTATGTATTTCGTACAAAGTACCTCCTAATTCCATGAACTAGGTATTCGCATTTGGGTAGCAAAAATATCTAATTGGTCAGTAACTTATAGTCAGCAAATATATCTAAATTTACATGTTATCATATCTGCATTTTACATCATTTTAAACAGCAAGGTTTAGTCAAGATATGGCCAACAAAATAATTATTTGGGCAGTAAGATATGGCCAGAAAAATAGCTATTCGGCCAACAGAGAGCAGCAGATTTGGGCAGCAATAATTACTGCCAATTGAGTGATGAGAAGAGATGCCGAAAGAAACTCATTATTGTTACATTCTTTTTTTCTTCTCTATTTAGTATAACAAAGTACATAAACTACCTACGTGGTGAAAAAATATATTTTTTAAACATGTTATGATTGTGATCGAGTGCTGATAGAAAAAAATATATAAAGTACTTATAAAATAAATATAAAACACGATTAACCAAAATAAATGTAAGAATGAGAATCAAGCCGACCAGTTCCCCTCTGGCAGCACCCGTTAACGAGTTGACGCACGGGTCAGCCATCCCGAAGTTTAACCATAATATAGAACCTCACGACCCGGCTCTCGACTCCACCGCCACTGCCCGTTGGCCTGCGCTAGGTAGTATATAAAAGACGATCCAGTTTGGTTCCAATAAAGTTTTAATTTGTTGGATTAAAATGTTAGCATTACAAATATGTATATTTTTATTAGTCAATGGTTACATATCCAATCGAGTGCAATACTTCAGTCAGAGTTGGGCGTAATCAACTACCTATTTTCGTAATCTGATTGATAATCAATTTACATCAAGCATTACTTTCAATCATGATTATTTTACATACTTGAATCTACATGATTATTATTCACATCATTCATCATTGTTCGGTTTGGATGGGAGTTTAGTATAACTATCATGTCTTTATCACTTACGGGGTAGACAGAGCCAGCTTTACGTCAATCCAGCTAAACATAATACCTTCGAGTCTCGCGTCCCTTGGTTATGTCGACCCCGTAAGGGAATAAGACGTGAAATACATTACAACCCTACCAAACCAGTCTAGATCGAATTATGAAAAATATAATCATGAAAATGATTAAATATTCTTTGCAACATAATCATGACTTAATGTAGTTGATTATTTTGTTAATTCTTTCTAAATAATATGCAATGTTGTTGCAATCCTTAATAATGATTAAGGATTGCAACAACATTGCATATGCGCAAAATGTAGTCAGATCAATGGATCTGACTACATTTTGCGCATCTCAGACTATAGTCCCAATCTTCTAATATAATCTAATACTACCTACATATTATTTATTGCTATTTTCGTTTGAAATGCAAATATTTAAGTATTTAAATTTTTCTTCCAGATTAGTATTTTATTATTTGCAGGCATTTCTATAGTATCTATTAAAGATAAATCATTCTCTTCTGCTAATTTAATTAAATCATTAATATCACGAAGGCCCCATGAAGGATCTCTACTTTTCAGAAAAGCATCAAAATCAATGTTACTTTGTGGTGATATTATTCCATCTTTACAGTAAGGCCCATACATTATCATAAGGGCATCAGGCTTCAAATAACATCCAGCATTCTTAAATAAACCTAAAGTACATTGGTATGGAGTGATGTGGATCATATTTGCATTATAAAGATAATCAATAGAATTTTCTTGCAAACCATAGTCTTTAAAATCATTGCAAATATCAAGCTGTATTGGTGCATAAATATTTTTTGTAGGGCAGGCTTGACTATAATAAGTTATGCTTCCAAGCAAACTCTTGTCATATTCTGTGGGTTGGAATCTAACCCCTGGGAAATGAGGAGCAAAGTGATATAAATGTTGGCCAGAGCCTGATGAAACCTCTAAGAACAAAGGACTTTCATCAGAAATATTTTCTTCATCACATATTATAAACCTCTTCAAAACTTGTAGTATAGGTTCTTGATTCCTTGTTGCAGCAGGATATATTAATTTTTCTCCATTGATACTGAAAAATAAAAATATATACCCAATGTATTTATTTAAATAATGTAGCTGTGACTGAGCCTTTTCTTCATAAGTATTGCATAAGTATTATTTTGAAAACTCCATTTACGTCAAGAATTATAGGTAGGTACCTACCAATAAAATAATAATAAATGCTTTTGAATAAAGTAGGTACCTACTTACATACTTATTTTTATTTTTCTATAGTTGAAAGTTTGTAATGATTACTCACTTTGTTTCACTTTGATACCAACAGACCTAACCCACTTAGTGACTCTGTGAATAAGAATGATGTCTAGTTATATTGAAATGTAGTCTTTTGACCTAATAGTTCCTTTCAATCTGTATTACCTACCTAGGTAGGTACTCTACTAAATTTTTAAAGGTAGAGGCAAGCTATAGGTAAATTACTTTAAGCTCATATGAAGTATCTACCCTAAATAATTATCCAATTTATGATGCAGATCATGTAGGTACCAAGATGATACTAACCTTTCAGTTCCATTGTGAGTAAAGCCATCCGTAAAATCCTGCGTTTTCGACATAGTTTTACAGAGTGAGGTTTTTATGGATTTAAAAAGAAATAGTGTCCGGAAAACCCCAATTTTGAAAAGTTATAGAATTTGTATTTTAAAAACTAAAGTAAAATAAATCGTGAGTAAAAGTTACTGATAGTATGATAATAAATTGCAATGTCACAACGACACAACAGAATTGGTACTGAATGTAGTGCTAGGCCAGCCAAAACCAAGTCAACTAGCAGTTTCAATTTAATAACTATTTCGTCATTTCTTTGACAAATAATTACCTACGTATTGCATAAGTACACCTACATCATTATGTACGCACATACATCCAAACCAACACAACACCACACCACTCCAGTTCCATTTTCCGGCGGCACTAGTGTGGCCGCTCGAAAGTCAACTATCGAATGATTGCGTTTCGATTGACTATCGATAGTTTGAGGAAAAGCAATAATATTGATAGTTATCGATAGTATCCATTCCACCGATAGTATCGATAGCCGGGTTAGGTGCAATATTATTGATAATGAGCAATATTGTCTATAGTATCGAACTGTTATGACGAGAAGACTATATATAGTATTGCCCTGAAATAGTAGATATGCCATCGATAGCCGATAGTTTAATCATCGATAATATCGATAGTAAATCTAATACTGCAAAACAATACTACTAGTCTAGTCTACTAGTACTAGTCTACTCGTCATCACGGTTCGTTACAACCGATACGATCGATAGTATTACACCTAACCCGGCTATCGATAGTATGACTTTTTTTGAATGAAACTATAACTATTTTGTAAAACTATTGATAGTTCGTCAACACTAGCGGCACTAGTGTTGCCAACTGCTAGATATACCCAGTTGACAGTAAATAAGTTCTACTTCGTTTCGTAGTGAACACCGCGACCATGGATTTAATAAGTACTTCGACGGAGTACCTACTAATTCCATGGCCGCGACCGACAGTAATAAATCTACATTTCTACCTTGAAATGTAGATTTAAGAATTTCGTGTAAGTACAATCGTTTTCTAGACCTCAATGTAGTAGTTACCTACCTAAATATATGTTTTAGTCACTCTACGCTAGTGTGTTTTGTCTCGTTTTGTAAGCAATAGAGGTATAAATACATTAGCTTTAAGTCAGTATATATAATAATAATAATCTATCCCTAAAGTATGTTTTATCTTTTTTGTAACATTAACTACTTCTAGCAACTTCTTAGAGTAAAAAAAAACTAGTACAGTTTGGCAAGAGTATGGAAAAAATGAAGGCGCTGCCTCTCTTCATATGGCCACCCCATATAACCTGATTAAAACTGTTTTGATACTTTGAATAATTGATTTTTTAAGCAAAAACAGGCAACAGCATAAGCCATCAACATCATGAAAAGGGTGTGAAAAGATTTTTAGGGATGGCAACGCTGCATACTAGCTGCGTCCCGGGGCTTCGCTCCCGTGGGAATTTCAGGATAAAAAGTACCCTATGTTAGTCCAGTTTATATTCTACCCGTAGTACCACCCAAATTTCATAACAATTCTTCCAGTAATTTTTGGCGTGAAACAAACACACACACATCCTTACAAACTTTCGCATTTATAATATTAGTAGGATTAAAAATTCAGTTAATTATCAGTGATTTTATTTAATTAGAATCAAATTGTTCAGTGAAATTAATACTTTTCGCAGATGTTCTCGACTTCCATCATATTTTAGTCTGCTTTTATAACAGGTAGCAGATTACGAAGAGTGGGCACCTAAAAATAACAAATACACTATACGATTTGGATAGCATAATAAACTACCTCTAGCAATTCTCAAACACTATGGATAACAATATGTGGTTGTTTTTCATGTATGTAAGTGGCCAACACTGGTGTGAAGTGAAGGCATTTGACATGGTTTAACGACTGCCATTAATGATGACAACCGGGATAACAATATGTAAAAATTATCTAGATTTAACTGAATGATTTACATCCAAAAAGAATGTTCTATTTGTAATACTCTCTCACCTTCACCACTGGGGCAATTTAAATTATTTTATGAAAATTTGAAACCTGTTTTTTCACCACGTGGATAAAATTATCCAAAACCTTTCTTGGACGACCTTTTCGGTGTCCCTGGTGAAGAAAATACGCCCTTATTTTTAACACCTTCTTTTTCTATATTTCGGATAGTATTTATGCTAACACCTAAAAATAAATATAATTGTGTGAGAATACTATTTAAAAAAATTAAAAGATCAATCTCACGTTGTCCTAGTATGCATGCCACTTCAAATTTGCAAAACATAACCTCCAAATTGCGTTAAAGTTGAAATCTATTTTTCACAATAATTTATGATCTTAGTACTTAAAATCCTTAAAACAATGTTTTATTACTATATTCTATGGATAAATAATAATGTCATAATAAATAAATACCTGTCATTTCGGCTGTTCGTCTATAAACATCATTATTTACCTATTTTAGATGAAAATTAACATATTTATTTTACGAATTTGTCAGTTAAAACTTTCAATTACACCAAAACTAAAAAACTAAAACGAACATTTGACGCCATATGTATTAGTCTATAGACAGCAAAATAGTGTTGCCATTATTCATACTATTTAGTACCACCTGTCACCGGTTCAAACTTTTTTCCAAGCTGTATATTCTATATTTTTAACAATACTATTTTGGAAAATGTTTAACAGTTGGGTATAGCTAGCAGTTGGCAATACTGAGAAAAACAAATCAAATCAACGAAATCTACCTTGGTTGGTGTTGTTCTGAACTTCTGACTGATTGAACGATCACAAATTTTGATTCACATTGTTGCATTACAATCCCTCGATTTAATTAGAAAACGATAATGTCTAAACGCTCGGCATCAGAAGCTTTCGAAGTCGAAGAGAGAAAAGTTGTAAAGGAAGGCAAGAAACATTCTTTAGATTCTGATGAAGAAGACAGCGGAGCTGAAGAAGAAAAGAGAAACGTTCTTAATATCGATGATATTGAAGGTGAAGAGGAGGGTCAAGGAGGTATTGAAGGTGAAGTAAGTAAACCTTCAAGTTAAGAAGTTCATCCAATAATTTGTTGCAATGTTTTGCAGGTATAATATGGTAACAGATTTTCAAA